>NC_052615.1:25860565-25953115 GCF_016545825.1 Eucalyptus grandis | reverse complement strand
ATTGCTTCGTGAGTGTCGGCCCAGATTACTTAGGGGCTGCTAGCAGTGAGCCTTAAAGAAGAACATAATAGAGTTCATCAAAAAAGAAAAAACAAACAATGAGGCACATTTAGGTCGTTCCACGCCTGTTAGATTTCATAAATATCTCCAAAGTGAGGGATTTAGCCTAAGAAGATCGAGGTCGAACAACATTGGAATTGAATTTCGTTCTATATACGTTAGTTTTGTATGGCCAATTTCTATTTCGGTGTCCTTGCTTTGACATTTTCATAGTTCATGATAGTTGGGAACACACAAAGTACTTTTATGGCATTTGGGGTCATAGCATATCATAATTCCATTCATTTACATTGTAAGTCATTTAAAATTTCCATGATAGCTTTCCAATGAATAAGTCATAACGGATAATAAAAGATCTCATGTTGTTATGCCGCAGTTTATTTACATTCAAGTGAAGCGGGAGGGAATGAAGCTTTGCGATAACGTGGCTCCACCACAAAGTCTAATTCCACATGGCTACCTTATTTTCTAAGGTTAGATATGCAGTATGAAATCACAATGCTTCGAACACTTCAAGAGTGTATCACGCTCAATAAAGCAATCTATACTACTCTCCGCTACCAAAATCGAAACTATCTTTGATATGCTTAATCAATCGGATAAGCAAAACAAAGTTGAAGCATGCATTCAGTTGGGTTGCTTGTTTGCAACTGAAATGAGTATCACTTGGGCCAGTTTCAAGCAAATCGGGCTCTGTGTTTAAACGAACATACCTCCTTATGAGCTAAAAGAATGTTAAGGGTGATCAAATGATCTTTATTTATGGCCAAATGATCCACTGTCTTGTCATGTGCAAGTATGTATATGACATCGTATTCCTTATGAAGTGTAGCCAAACGCTGTGTCTGGTTCGCTGGTAAGATCATCCAGGTTTGTCGTCCCTAATATGTAGTTAATTACATTTGTCGGTCCACCAATAATAGCTGCACGAATTTTACCATATGGTGTTAATTATGTCCCAAGCATCAGGATGAGATATAACAAGCACGTCAATGACATTGACCTTGCATTCAAATGCTGCAATGCGAGGAGCCTAGCCCCCTCTTTTCCTCAGTCGTGTGCCACAAATGGATTGTACTGTCCTCAGTCGTGTGCCACAAATGGATTGTGCTGAAGGAGTAGTTGAACTGCTTCGGCTTTGCCCATACAAGCGGCATAATGAAGAGGAGTGCACCCAATATTATTTCCTTCTCTGATCACTTTTGGTCTCTTCTCCTTGACTTTCCACCAACCTTTGCTAATTGAATAGGAATATGTCATGATTTAGACTGTTTACAGCATCTTGACTTTGAAATAGAACAGGCATTTCGTCCCATTATTCTGCCTTTTCCTCCGCACTAGGAAGGAAAATACGATCTCTTTTTGAAGCTTCTCTGGTGATCATGGTTGACACAGGTAGAACCCAACTACCTTCAATCTAGCATAATGCAGAAATTAGTAAAGCTTTTCCTTTTGACTAGTGAAATATTTGGGGCCCTTGCGAGAAGATGACAGATGACAATGAGAAAGCACCTAAAATCGACTTTGGGTTACGAGAAAGTCTTCGATTTGCTAGTGATTAATATAAGCAAAGACTTCAAGTGCAAGAAATTGCTTGGAGTTTTTCAAGAAGGTTGGATTGAAGGAATGCTGCAGAGGGAAGTTTTGTGAGCTTTCAAAAAAATTTCTTTGAGAGTAAAAAGGGGATGATGGGTAGAAATTCTCATTGAGCTATCCAAGAGGCCTTGATTAAGAGAGAATTTGAAGGAAGAAATTTCTTTAAACTTTTCAAGATGTCTAAATTAAAGAGAGAATATTGGGAAAGAAATTTTTTTAAAACGAAAATGAGAATGTTAGGAAGGAAATTACGTTTGAATTTACCAAGAGGACTGCATTAAGAGGGTAATGTTAGGGAGGAAATTTCTTTGAGCTTTTTAAGAGAACTAAATATGAGCTTGTAGGTATCATAACTATCAAATGAGAGATGGTTGATGCTTCATTAACTCTAGGGAGGCTTTCAATGGACCCAATTAAAACAACATTTTAAACTTCATCTATTGTGAAAGGTTGGTCAAGAAAATCCTGCTGGCGCTCTAGAGAGCGCCCAATGCTCAGCTATCCTTAGGTTTGTCTTTAGGAGAAACTGTTAAGAAAACTCTTACTAAGTTTTGAAGTTGACAAAACTTTCTAATTCTTATTCTTATTTTGAAGAACAGTATACTTTGAAGTTATATCGCAGAATCTTACCAAAGTTTATTCATTCCAGAAATCTTTCCCACTCTGACATCCACACTAAAATCGTGTCCAGCACGAAGACGGAATCAAACTCAGATTTATTGATCTTGCGACAAGGATTCATAATGAACACATTAGAAATTTATTCTTCAATATTTGGCTCTTTGGCAAATAATCTCACTTACCTTTTTATAAATACATTGATGGAATCAATCACAAATTGATGAAATCAATCTTGAAGACAAATTCCTTTTTAGGAAGCATCTACTTATGGAAACCTAAATTTTGATTATATGGGCGACCAGAATTAACGGATTTTTATCTCAATCTTCAAATGGTTATAGAATTTCCTTAATCGATTTTGTCCAACGGATTGATTGGAAGAAAATCCTCTTGAAAATGTCAATGGCTAGTGAGGCATGAAGGAGTATTTAAGGAAGTCATTTAGTTTATTTGAGGAAGAGGCGTGAAAATTGAAATTTCAAAGTCTAAAGTCTTTCCAACTACTTGTTCTTCATCGGCGGTCCTTAAAAATTGTATTTAAGAGAGAAAAACACAATAAGAGTGACTTAGTGAGAGAAAATGGATCTTCCACTAAGTGTTTGCACTCAAAAATTGTGCTTCTTTGTTGATGCTATAGTGAATTCCAGCCGAAGGGTCATCGGCGTGGGAGAGTGGACGTAAGCTTAATGTAAGCCAAACCACTATAAATTTTGTGTGTAATCTTCTCTTCCCTTAACTCTTTTTTATTTAAGTATGTTGCATTCTTTTAAGTATCACAAAAATTAGTTTCATCTCTTATATGATTCTGAACATTCATTAGAAATCTGATGACTTGCTTATCGACTCGTTTGGTTCTCGGACTTTGTTTGAAATTCTTAATTTATTAAAAATTCTTTTTAAACACCTATTCATCCCCTCAAGGTATTCATACTAGTATTATCAATTGGTATCAGAGCCTTGTGCTCATCTGTTGAAGTGTTTTTACTTTTGAGTTAAAGATCTTCTATGGCTAGTTGTTTAGCACTAGGACTCGTAGAGGACGAGCAACATTAAGCCACCTTATTTTGATGGAAAAGAATATAGTATATGGAAGAATAAAATGAAGGATTCTGAGATCTAGAGATCTACGGAATGGGAAGTTGTAGAAAGGAAAATCGGTCTTTACAGAAATGGCCAAAACTCTACTAAGTGGAAGTAGAGTCTCGTTTCTTTGGGCGGCAGGTTTCCATTGCCCGTTATGTAATTAACAAAGTATTTTTTAAAGCCCGTCCTAGATAAAATTCCATACGAAGTTTACAAAGGGAAAAAGCCAAATATTTCTTATTTTCATATGTTTGGTTGCAAGTGCTTCATTATGAAAAATGGAAATGATCGGCCCGACAAATTTGAAGAAAGATCGGATGAAGGAATATTTCTTGGTTATTCTACTTCAAGCAAAGCTCACAGGGTCTTCAACAAAAATACACATTGCATCATCGAAGAATCAATGAATGTTAGGTTTCAAAAAGCTGTCTAGAACCAATAAGACCAAACTCAACTCGAAGAGTTTGAGCTAGTTTCAAACTTAATGAATTATGAATCCCCTAAGCAAACTCAACCTTCTGGCAATCAAAGTCAAGCTAAAGAAAAGTCAGAAGATTCAAAGGAAATAGAGGTTTAGTAAACCCTTATAGATAATGCTAGATTCAATAATAACTAGAAGCATGAGTCAAGCCATCTTAAAGATCTCTTTAATGGCAATATAGAAGAAGGGATTCATACCAGATACAAAGTAAAATGAGACTCAAGTGCTTTAGCTCCTATTTTTTAGATAAAACCAAAGGGAGTAGAAGAAGCTTTAATTGATGAAAGTTGGATAGAGGCAATGCAAGAAGAACATAAATAATTCAAAATCAATGATGTCTGGGAGTTAGATCCAAAACCAAAAGGAAAATCTATGATTGGAACAAAGTGAGTGTTTAGAAACAAGATGGATGAAAATGGTAAGGTGACCAGAAACAAAGCAACGCTTGTTGCAAAAGGTTATACGCAAGAGGAATGAATAAACTAGGATAAAACATATGCACCTGTAGCCAGATTAGAAGCTATAAGATTATTACTTGCATATGCAAGTTTCCATAATTTCAGGTTATTCTAGATGGATGTTAAGAGTGCATTCTTAAATGGTTTCATCTAAGAAGAAATCTATGTGGAACAATCACCAGGATTCGAAGATCCTAGAAAATCAGACTTTGTCTATAGATTGAAGAAAGCTTTGTATGGTTTGAAACAGACACCTTGAGCTTGGTATGTGAGACTGAGTAAGTTTCTGGAAAGTAATGGTTTCAAAAAAGAGTTGATTAACACAACTCTAATTATCAAAAAGGAAGAAAAAAGACTTTATATTTGGTCATATATATATGATATAATTTTTTGCTCTTCTAATAAAGTCTATGCAGTAAGAATTCAAAATGAGCATGATGGGTAAGTTAACATTTTTTCTAGGTTTACAAGTCAAACAATCAAAAGAATAAATCTTTATTTATCCAGAGAAATATGCTAGAGATGTTATCAAGAAATTTGGGATCAAAATTATAAAAAAACTGAGAATTCTATGTTAAGTTCTTTCAAACTCGACAATGATGAATATGGAAAGACAGTGGACCAAAAGTCATATGGAAGCGTGATCGATACTCTTCTCTAGCTTATTGCTTCTTGACTTGATATTTTATTTAGTATGTGTATGCGTGCTAGATTCCAAGCTGATCCTAGAGAATCTCATCTTAGTGTTGTCAAACTAATTATTAAATATATTGCAAAAATTCCAGAGTTAGGTCTGTGGTATCCAAAATGAGGAGACTTTACCCTATTTGGATACTCAAATGCTGATCTAGCTAGTTGTAAAGTTGACAGAAAAAGTACATATGGTATGTACCAACTCTTGGGACAAATGTTAGTGTCTTGGTTCTCTAAAAAGCAGAACATTGTGGCACTCTCAACGGCAGAAGTAGAATATATTACTCTTGGAAGTTGCTATTCACAAATTCTTTGGATCAGGCAATAACTAAAGGACTTTAGAATAGAAGAGCCTTGCACTAAAATTAGATGTGACAACACTAGAGTGATCAACCTCACCAAAAATCCCATTCTCCATTCAAGAGCAAAATATATTGAAATACGTCATCACTTCATAAGAGACCATGTACAAAATAGTGAAATCAATGTTCAATTCATCGATTCAAAGAATCAACTGGCAGATTTTTCATCAAGCCACTAGAGAAATGAGCATTCGACTTCATTCGTGAAAAGTTGAATATTACCCTTGCATTTGGTTAAAGTCTATGTAAAAGCAAACTCATCAATTCAACCTTCTGAAAGAGACATCCTTTTGAAAACCCTTATAGACTTAGGTAGTTATCTTTCAAATTTTAGTGCGTAAGTTTCTTTCCTTCTTGAACATGTATGATTATTTTCGAATTATTACTTACCTTTTATATATTTTGAAATTGCTATATTACTGCTGATTTTTCGGAATTAATATTTTATAAATTATTTACCGTAACTTTTTTGTAAATTTTCAAAAAGGAAGTTTTTTTTTTTCCTTTTTTGCCTATGCGGTTGCCCTAATTCGTATTCTTCAAATAAGTCTATAGTTTACTTTTCCTGATCACAGAGACTTTACAAACCCCAACATCTCTCAAACCTTCGCTTCTCTTGATTGGTCCTCACTTTCTTTGTGAATATCACTCTCGATCACTCACAAACATATCATCAAAATCCTTCAAGTCCATTTCGATGTTTTCTCAAAGGAGGTCCTCTCGCATTGTTAGTCGTGGGCCTTGGTTTGTGCTTGATGTGCAGACGCACTTTGATCTTACTAGAGATGAATCACCACAAAGCACGAATCAACCATCAGTGGAGGAAGATGTTACTCAAGATGCAACTCCTTTTTCGGTAAGAAAGTCCGAAGTACTTCTTAAACACTATGAGTTTCTGAAAAAGGAAGGAGGTCCCATGTATTTTATAACTTCGTTCCTGAAAGAAAATGGTTATGGGAATGAAACTTTATTCTTGAGAGCCATGGAAAACTTATGACTGGTAAAGGCTGGAAGAGTAGAAGTGGACTTTACTATTTTCTTACTAATCCTTGCTTTGGTACGAAGGGTCAGACTGAAGGAAAAAAGGAAGATGATGATGAGAGGGTGTTCAAGAATTTCCAACCCAAAATGGGTGTTGCCATAGAACTCGCTGGAACAAAAGGAAAACTGTTTCGATCGAAGGAACATAAGAAGGTCTTTGCGCATATACTAAACAAAGGGGTCATGAACCCTCGAATGGTAGACTTTGATTTTCTGGATTCCATCAAGGTATATTTGCGAGAGAAATTTGTCAAGCTTCAAATGGAAAGGTTCTATGTGGAGTTATATTATGCTTATCCTGAATTGACTGCTTATTTCTATTCAAATTTGTTAGTTTTGTATCTCACTCATATTCAATTTACTGTGAGTAAAAAAGTTTTTGATGTTGATATTGATTTGTTAGCTGATATTTTGAGAGTGAACCGAAGTGGATTTTTGCCCATAAATGTCTCGAATGAAGAGGTCATCAAGTTTCTGGTGAAGGATAAAATTCCTAGAGGAAGGATTACTTATTCTAGAATGTCTGCCTCTAACATGTTACTCCACAAGATTGTCATCAACTCCATTAGACCCAAAGCTGCCTCCAAGACTGATGTTTCAAGATTTGAAGCAAAAATGATGTGGGTTATCTGCAATGGAGTTGCTTTCACTTCCTCATACCATTCTACTACACATGTACAGAATTGTGATGAAGGAGAAGGTCAGCTTCCTTATTTAGCTTTGGTGACCAGATTTTTCCATCACTTTGAGATTCAACCGCCCTCTAGTTTTTGCTCTAGAACCATTCTTTCCATACAAATTGGACTCAAAATGATCTCAAAAATGAGAATAAAGGACTTCTCTGGAGCTTTGAAACTTATGAAGAAAGAATCTACTAGCAAAGCTAAAACAGGATCTGGGGCTGAGAAGAAGTGCAAAGGGAAGAGCGTTGTCTCATGAACTCCAAAATGAAAAAGACATGTTCTTCTTCTACAAGATGAAGAAGAGAAAGATGATGAAAACGAGACTATCTCTGATATTGTGGCAAATATCACCATGAGAGATCATGTTGGAGGTATAGTTAATTCTGAAGAAGAATAAGAAGATGAGAGCGAGAAAGATCCAGAAGTGGAAAGTGAAAGAGAGGAAATTAGCGAAAAAGAGAGTAAGGAGAATGACTCAGATGAAGAAGGAATGCAGGAAGGAGAAGAAGTTCTTCCTCAAACTGAAGCCATTCAGATAGGGGGAGTAGGTGAGAAAACTCTTCTTCATGATCAAATTGTAGAACCAGCTGTAAGTGATGGTGTAAGTCGATCTTCTCCAGATGCAAAGGGCATTTATGCATCTCATTTCCCTAAAGAATCTCTTAGGGATCAGGACAAAGAGACTAATGTTCAAGGGGAGCAACATACCTCTAATGTTCAGGTCGATGGTCCTTTACTTTTGGATACTCCACCAGTACATTTTGCTGAAGCTAGTGCCCAAACCGAACCAAATTCAAACTATCCTCGAATAGTGAAACTCTTTTTGGAGATTAAGGCACGTAATATGGGATGGAGGTTGAAATCCAAAAAGTTGCATGTTGCTCTTGGTACTACCTCAGAATCTCTCACGGAAAGGTACAATTTCTTGATAACAAAGTTCGAACATGAATCGGCGGGCCACTCGGAATTTGGTGAAGGTTGAGATTGTCTTCCATCGCTCGACTAAGCTCAAGGAGACCATGTGCAGACTTCAGAGGATTTCCAACTTGTCTGCGATCTAAGGCAACCCTGATCATTTTCGAAAACCAATTTTTTTTTCTTTGTGTTTCTCCTTTTGCTTGCTAGTGACAAAATGGGGAGAATTTTGCAGATTTGAAGCTTTGACTTGTTCGTTGTGTTTGTAGTTTGTGTTTTCTATGTTTTACTGGTGTGGTGTGTTTTATGCAGATTTTGTTGTGCAAACCAGACTTTAGAAAATGTTATGCTCACTATTTATTATCACTATCTATTATCTCGTGTCGATAAAGTACTGTTTTGCATAATAACATTCACATTATGTTTAAATCTACATAAAAGTTTTCTCACTATTAAAAATGGGGGGATTGTTGAGAAAAATCATACCAAGTTTTGAAATTGACAAAATTTTCTAGCTCTTATTCTTATTTTGAAGAACAATATACTTTTGAAGTTATATCACAAACTCTTTCCAAAATCTATTCATTCCATAAGTCTTTTCAATTCTGACGCAATCCAGACTAAAGCCGTGTCCAAAACAAAGATAAAATCAGATTTAAATTTATTGATCTTGCAACAAGGATTCAGAATGAATGCATTAGGAATTTATTATTCAATATTTGGCTCTCGGCGAAGAATTTTACTTACCTTTTTATAAAGACATTGATGGAATTAATCACAAAGTGATGAAATCAATCTTGAAGATAAGTTCATTTTTGGGAAGATTCTACTTATGGAAACCTAGATTTTGATTATATGGGCGACCAGAATTAACGGATTTTCATTTCAATCTTCAAATGGCTATAAGATTTTCTTAATTGATTCTATCCAACGGATTGATTGGAATAAATTCTCTTGAAAATGCCAACAGCTAATGAGGCGTAAATGAGTATTTAAGGAGGCCATTCAGTTTATTTGAGGAAGAGACGTGAAAATTGAAATTCCAAATTCTGAAATCTTCCCAACTACTTGTCCTTCATTAACGGTCCTTACAAATTGTATTTAAGAGAGAATTCACAAGAAGAGTGATTTAGTGAGAAAAATGGATCTTTCACTTTGCACTCAAAAATTGTACTTCTCTGTTGATGCTATAGTAAATTTCAACCGTAAGGCAGGCGTGAGAGAGTGGACGTAGACTTAATCTAAGCTGAACCACTATAAATTTCGTGTGCAATCTTCTTTTCCTTAACTCTTTTTATTTAAATTTATTGCATTTTTTAAGTATCGCAAAAATCAATTTCATCTCTTATCTGATTCTAAACATTAATAAAAAAAAAATATGGTGACTTGCTTATCATACTCTATTTGGTTTTTCAGACTTTTTTGAAAATTTTAATTTATCAAAAAAAAAATTTAAACACCTATTTCCCCCTCTAGGTGTTCGTACTAGCATTATCCAAAAGAAGAAAAGTTCATTTTTGAAGTTTGCACACTTTCTCTTCGAAGGGATTTTACACTTGGAAACATCTAAGGACTTGTTTAGATAATAGTCTTCCTTGAATTGGATTTAATTCCACCATGTAGGACAATGTACAAGTTGGTCATTAGAGAGTTAAGTTGCAAAGTTAGATCCAAAAATAACAAGTGCCAGTAGAATAAGGAGAGGTTCTACTTTTGCAATTTTAGCAGAGAAACCCACCAACTTTTTATCATGGCACTGAGGAGGTCTCAGCTGTTACTTAGGCCCTATTTGGCAAAAAGTGTTTCTATTTCCCGGAACAAAAAAATTTGTTTGAGGAACAAAAAAAATAACATAAACGTGTTTGGTAAAAAAAATTTTCCCAGGAACAGATTTGGAATAGAAACAAGAAGTAGAAAAAAGTTGCTTCTTGTTCTCAGGAACTATTCCGAGAAACAATTTTATCTCTTCTTTTTTCTTCTTTTTTTTTCTTTCCTTCTTCTTCCTTTTGATTGGTCACTGACCTCGACCATGGCCGGCAGCTGGCCGACGAGGGCCAGAGAGGCCAAGCCCTCACCTTGGTTGGGCAGCCTCATCAGGCCACCACTGGGCAACGCCGACCTAGCGGTGGCCCGGCAGGCTGAGCCTCCCGGTGGTTGGGCGAGCTCGAGCTCCTTAGCCAACTCGAGGCCGAGCCTGCTGTGGCCAACAACGCTCCGGCGAGGTCACCGGCCAAAAGAAAGAAAGAAGAAAAAAATAAAAAGGAAAAAAAGAAGAAAAAAGGAAAAATATAATAAAAATATTGAAAAATTAAAAGAAACAACAAAAATTATACAAGTTTACCAAACGCATTTCTATTCCTGGAATAGAAACTTTTTGATTACCAAGTGCGCATTCTTATGCTCGAAATAGAAAAAACTATTTATGTTCAAAAATTGTTCCCCAGAACAGAAATGTTACCAAACATGCCCTTAAAAACCCAAGGAGATGAAATAGGCTCAAAGCTATTTGCCTTTCCTTTTTTTCTAAGCAAAAGCTTTTGGACGTGTGAAAGTAGCAATTTGTAAGAATGACCAATGCATGGTGGTTTCTTGCTGATGCAGAAAAGGTATGCCTCATGACTACTACCAATAGCTTTGGGATGAGAATCCCTTCCCTAATCATGTATCTTGATTTGTTCGTTGAGAGGAGCAACTAGGCGCAGCACTAGCTCTCATTGCGCTAGTCCAAAAAGGAACGGACATAAGGGAAGTAACAAATTTTTATCAGCCAAATCGATCACATCCTCATCTGCAAAATGATAACTAATAGACAGTTACTTTCCTTTTCGAAATCGTGTGGGAGTAAGAGGATTCTGACCTAATGCCTAGGCAAAGTAGAATCCATGGGCCCTCACCTCTCACCTTTCGGCGAGATATTTTATCATAGGGCGGATTCATCCTTTCCTAATAAATTTCTCCAGTCTTACGTCAAAGGAAAAATGAAAGTAGTTTCTTTCAAGAATGCATCTAGTTCTATTTTTCCTTTCCTTAGTTATCTTCCTTTTCTAAGAATCGTTGTAGTAATTCTGATTTGACACTTTTTGAAATCGCTTTCTCATATTGAGAAATTCTGCCTAAGGGCATTCGATCGTAGAATCCATTAACAGCTTCTTAAATGACTAGAACTTATTTACCAATTGGAAGTAGTCATTGTTGTTCTTTCGATACTTCTGTTAGCCTTGCACCTCTATTGAGTAATGCCCAAGTGGCAGCATCAAGGTTTGGCCCAAATAGAGTAAAGGTAGCTAGTTCATGATGTTGTGCCAATTCCAAATTTTTTACCCTTGTTAGGCATAAATGTGTTTAGTGCACATGCACTTTTCCAAAGAGGAAGGCACATGAAGAAAATGAGGTCACAAACATCTTGCATAAACTGTGCTATGAGTTTTTCTACCAATCCTTTAAAGAAATTGCTGCATGATCGAAACAATTTGTGGAGTCCTCTAGTTCAATGTCATTGTAAAAATGGCCTATAGTAAGTTTTCGTTCCATAGTGGATTTGCTGGACATAGTAATGACAAATATACATTAAAACTTATGCATTAGATTTTTTTTTGATTTAATGTGAATTTGCCCATTTCTTAGAACATGATTGTCTTGATTTAGTGGAATGACTTTAAATGATATGAGCTTGTATATTACGCTAGTTTTTCTCTATATATAAATCTACCCTAATTTTCCCCATTTCTAATAGTCTAAAGTAAAAATTTGTCACAACCGAATAATTTGAGGCATTTTAAAGTGAGTGAAGTGAACTGGCCGTAGGTCTGATGCTCATGAGTTTGTCCTTTGTATACAATGTCTCCATTTGTCCTTTTACTCTTTTTTTTCCTTCTCACTTCAATTACCTTTCGGACACTTCAAGGGTAGTTTGGTCATCTAGATTTCTAGTCAAGGTAGAACTTGATAGGAGATGATATAAAATCCAAGAATTTTGCTATATCCTATACATTATTTAGTGAATTGCAGCATAAGGCTGGATATAATTACATCATATTATATATTGTTTAGTGTAAACGGTATATAAATGAAAATAAATCTAAAAGTTGCACAAATGGAAATAGTAAGAATATCTCATGACACTCTTGCCTACTTCATTTTTTATTTGCTTATTTTAAGTTGTTTTTCCTCTCTTTTTTATTTTTCCCCTTCCATCATTCTCTAATAAAATTCTTTAAATAGTAAACTATACTATACCTAAATTAATAAAATATCTAAAATATGTTATAAATATAAATACTATATATATATATTGAATTTATATTATAAGATAGATATAAATTCAATATATATAAATAAAAATAGGCTTAAATAAAAAAAAAATGAAATTGTTGTTACTTTTAAGAAATTTTGATTTTTCATATTAGAATTTAAATATTATTTTAGTTTTATTATTTTAAGAAGTTTGTTATTTAATAAATATAACTTTACTATTATGGATATTAAAAATCATATACACCTTTATCCCACTTCCCCATGGGACAATTTTATTTTAGTTATATCCCTTGTGTATCCAACTTTATCTTATTTTGAGTAGGCACCAAATATAAGATATAATAAATTGTATCTAATTTTTTTTTTTATTCTGATTGCCAAATCTAGCCTAATAGTATAATATTGTACAGTGCACTATTATTTGTTTATCTATATATGACAATAATCGATGAAGTCATCTAGTTGGATAAATGTTAACCATTGAATGTTGATTTGTTGGAATTTCCCTATCTAGATGACACCATCCTTGAAGGTTTCTGAGAATGTTCACTTGGTTAAAGAACTATCGAAGAGGGTTCTCATTGCTACGTATTTGCCGGGGGGGGTTGGAAAGCATAGTTATGCTATTCCAGAGAATATGGTGGATGTGCGACGGTTTTGCTTTTGAATAACACAATTAAGACAACTCAAAAGTGGAAGAGTAGATGGGACAAAAGTCAAAATAAAATAAGAACATGCAGGAGAGACGTGGCCGTTGATTCTTTTCGGTTTTTTGTACTCGTCCGTCTTACGTTCAGCAATATTTGCCCACTTTCTTATTATATTTGCGTGCGGGAGAACGGCAAATTCTTAGAGACAGACCAATTTTGTGACATCCCGATTTTCCAATTCTATTTTCAATAAATTGAGACGGGCATTTTGTTGGCACGCATATAGTTCTTTTCCTTCAGTCGGCCACTCATGTGAACTAGTCTATCAGGCAAAACTGTTAAGAAATTCTAATGCATCAGACTCGAGAATTTGATCAAGAAGCGATCTTTCGACCAAGCTAATCTGCAAGGGTCATTACAGTACAATTAACAATCGATTAGAGATTGGAGATAGGTCGACTCGATAGAGGCATGTGATCAGGTGTGGGTGATCCCACCAGATTGCACAATCTTGTCGATCGGCACTGGACTGACTTTTCTGTCGATTGGGTACCCTGTGTTCGTATTTGAAACCTTGAGATTACCCCAACAACCGAGCGTCGCCAATGTTTCAAAGATGTACATTGTGGCTTGAGATGATCAACCACAGGTCAAATGCATGAAAATTTCTAAAGGCTACCCGGTAGGTTGGGCCGCGCTAGTATCGTGCCAAAGTGAAATTAACCGTGGAATTGAGATCGAATTTAGAAATTGGAAGTCCTGGTGTGTCACAAATCATTTTAGGATCATTGACTTATCTTCCGAAGATTTTTCATGTAATCAGAATTTTTCAGCAATTAAATCAAAGAATGGCTAATTTGGCTCGAGAAATTAATAGGCCTGCCTTGGTCGTGCTTTTGAGACTTAAGTTGGTTCTATGGACAAGTGAAGATGTGAATTGAAGTGTGGTGACATTGGATTAATTTTTATGGAGTTCAATTTGGTTCAATTAGAAGAGAATTGAAGAATATGAGATACAAAGTTTAAAATTGGTGTGCCACGGCGGCAAAAAGAAATTGGACCCATTGGAGAATTGCTGGGAGATTTGAAGTTAGTGGAATGTGATGTCACCTTATGTCATGTTTGGGGCCAAAGCAAATGGGATGTTGACAAGTGTCGGATGCACATTGGTCCCCAAAAAGCACCTCTCATTTCAATCTTCATCTTCTTCCTTGGACTTGGAGAGGGAAGCTCGGCAGCAGCAACCGACCGGCCTCCCCTTCGCTCAACGCACGCTTGCACGCCTCCGGAGTCGCCGCCGTTCGCCACCGTCGTTCGCCACCGCCATTCGCACCGCCAAGCCACTCGCCGCCCGCTTGCGCCACCACCTGCGCCACTGCCTCCCTCTCTCCTCCATCTCCGGTTGTTGCTTGACATCCCCAGCAGATCTGAGAATGTCGAAGCTAGCTGTAGCCCAGCTGGACCGCTATCCGCCGCTCGTGCGCCGTCCACCGCCTCGCACAGCTGCTCTCCTCGCCGCCCGCTCGCGCCACCACCCGTGCCTGGCCATCCCCGTCTGTCTCGATCCGTGAGTTCCAGGAGCTGCCGGGGCTCGTCCTCGCCGCCGTGAGCCGCCATTGACCTCCCCACCGGCCCGTCCAAGCCCCGCCGGTCCTTCTCCGCCGTTCCTCCGCCCGGACCAACACCGGAGCAGCCCTCCGTCGGCCTCAACTAGCAACGAGCAGGGAGTTAGAAAATGGGTATGGCAGCCCGGTTTTGGCCCATTTTGGCTGGCTTCCCGACCCCAAATGCTCGGCCCGCCTTGAGAAAAGTCGATCCTTGCGTCGTCCTCGTCGTTTTGGTCCGCTCGGCTCGTTAATCCGGTGAGTTTAGCTCACTAAACCTTGATTAGACGGTTAATGATGCCCTAAGTGTGCTTAGCCTAAGTTAAGTAAGCTTAGGTGATTAGTTTAGTTTATTTAATTGTGAATTAGATTAAGATGTTTGTTTAATTTAAAGCATGTTTAATTAAAGGCTAAGAGAGTTTATTTAATAATAAACCTTGATGGGACATAATAGGATTTTAATTTTGAATTTTTTAATTGCTTCGAAATTCTGGAAATTATAATATTATATTATAATCCGAAATTATTAAAATATTATTATTTAAAAAAAACGGAAAAATTATTTTTGACCCCGGTTGCTCAGAATTTCGTGTCGATCACTGCTGTACATTTAGAATTTGAAATTGATGATTGGTTGTGGCAAATTGAGTGTGATTGCGATAAATAAGGATTCTTTTCATAAAATCCCAAGTGTCAAAATTTGATGGAAGAACGACCGTGATTGACCACCTATTAAAGGTCGTGCCCAGTGGGGCCGTGATTGACCACCTATTAAAGGTCGTGCCCAGTGGGGCTGTGAATTGCCACCTGATAAAGGTCGCGCCCAGTGGGGCCGTGGATTGCCACCTGATAAAGGTCGCACCCAACCGGGCCGTGAATTACCACCTATTAGAGGTCATGCTCATCGGGCCGGGATCTACCACCTTTTAAAGGTTGTGCCGAGTGGGGCCGTGATGCCACTAATTCTAATTTTGCCGAGTGGGGCCGTGATTGCCACTGGTTGTTAAACCTTCCTATAAGGCCGTGATTGAGAGTAGTGATTGATTTGCTAGAATGACATGTAATCGGCCGAGTCGATTGATCGCTAAGACGATCCAAGTGGTTGAGTTGTTCTGATAATGTGATTGTGTCATGGTTGTTTGGTTATCATAATTGCACGTGGTTGAATTATATAAATTGTGCTAACCTGCAGATGAAGGCTAATGCGAGGTAAGTCTTCTGTGTGATGTGGCTAGGCCACCCGGGGCGTATTTTATTTCTAATAGGGGTTATGGGGTTGAACTTGCTGAGACAATGTCTCATCCCGGTTGTGGGATTAAAATTTCAGGTCCCTGGTGGACGGAGCGACCATATAGCTTTGGTTGGCCGTGAGGAGTTGCAGAGGTGAAGTCATAAAGATTGGAGAACGTGTCCGACTTGTAGGTCATAGGACAATTCCTTTTTTTAGAGCCGGTCTTTTGTAGACTTTGGCCGTAGACCTCTGTTTGTAATTTTGTTGAATTATGAAAGTGTTATGTTGTGGTTTTTGCTTCCTGCTTTTCTATCCCGTATTTCATTGTTAGGGGTTTATATATTACGCTCTGCTTGCGCAATAATAAATGAATGGGGTCGGCGACACTACTTGGGAATGTCGCATTTGCATGACCATGGTGGGATATTGGCGCACTCGAGGTTTGGGGCGTGACATCCCCGTTTAAGTGGTATTAGAGCATGGTCTGTGTATGAAGTGATAAGGTGCGATGAGTCATGGGATAATTAGTATGAAAGGCTTTTAATATGCTGATGCATGTGAGTGATAGCTGATTGGTAGCTTGTTTGTGGGGTCACTTAAATTCGAATCTGATGTTGGAATCGGAAAACAGGTGTCTATAAAGAGCCTGTAGGATGAGTGACTAGGAGTGGAGAACTCCTTGGAGGAGGTCAGTAGGACCTGTATCTCGGGATAGGACGCTGACAAGAGTTGGTACCCGAGGTAGAGCGCAAGCTTAGATCGGTGCGAGTGTGAGAGTACCGCTGCAAGTAGGTACTAAGAGTGTAGCAGCACCAAGCGATCCTAGGTTTGATGGGATCATTTAGGCGCTAGTGTTCCTTGGAAGCTTGTTAGGTTAGTAAGTTTAGGACCGAGTCACTGCTGTTGCCGTTGTTTCTACCGCTGCCAGTGTTGTGACTATTGTTGTTGTTGCGCCTATTGAGGCCTAAGCTAGAGTTGTGATCTGGGAGCAAGTCGTTGCATCCGAGTCGAGGTTCAGATTTGGTAGAGATGGAAATCAGTTGAGGAAGAAGTCTATGATCGTAGAAAAGTATTCCATTTCCGTCCAACTGGGAAAGTGGGATGGTTAGGTCAGCAATGAATCAGATTGGAGTGTGTTATGCTGACAGAAGCCGACATGGATCAGCTCTGTGTCCTAGTAAAACGGGTGCTTATTCTGTGTGTGACCATCAGAGTTACCTGGCCAGAAACGGTCTTGGAAAGCCGATGGGACAGATCAAAAGGAGTGCGCCATAGAACGCATCATGGGGTTTTTAGAACCAGCCTTCAGTACAAGAAAGAGCGCATGCTGTTACTTGACAGTAGGCAGGGGACTCACTGATTGTATGTCAAGTTTGAGAAAAGAAATATGAATCAGCCCGGTGACCAAGCTTAGCGGGAGCATGCTTTGAATGTGGCTAGCACGGCCATCGAGATAACAACTATCCGTGTAAGTCCAAGAGGACTCGAGCATCGCTACCGCTGGCAGCACACCACTAGGATGGCGAAAGGAATAAGAATGGACTGACCATGCATCGATCAATGGAAGAATGTTTTGAGGTGTTTTATCAAAGTAGCGCAACAGGATTTTGAGTGAAGGTTGTGGAGTTTTCGTTGTTATAATAAAGTAAAAAGAAGATGAATCTATGACTATAGTTATACTTGATGGGTTTGCTTATGTATGACTTGAAAGTCATTAATGAAAAGGTTTGACTCGAGAAGCTTTCCGCTGTTATGAATCGTGGCAGTGATATAATTCAGTTGGTTCAATTAGCGTACGAAAGTTTTGAGTTACTGAAAGTCAAAAATGACCTTCAATCCCTGTTGTTCGTTACTAAAGACGACCTGGTTTATGGATGTAGGTTGCCTAATTTATATGGCAGCTGTAATGGATGCGTCAGTTGAGGAGCCAAATATGGAGAACATAATCGTGGTACATAATTTTCCTGAGGTATTTTCTGAAGAATTGTTAGGTTTGATGTCAGAAAGAGAAATAGAGTTCGTGATTGAATTAGCACTCGGAATAGAGCTAGTCTCTAAGGCTCCTTACTGGATGTTGTTACCTGAGTTAAAAGGACTGAAGGTGCAGATGTAGGAAGTGTGGGATAGGAGATTCATACGTTCCAGTGCATCACCTTGGGGAGCACCCGTTCTATTCGTGAAGAAGAAAGTTGGTTCATTGTGTTTGTACATCGATATTCCTCAAGATTGATTGAAGGTCAAGGTATCATCAGTTGAGAATCAGGAAGAAAGACGTACCGAAGTTAGCATCTCGCACTTGATACGGCGGTTATGAGTTCACTATAATACCGTATGGTTTGATGGACACCATAGCTATTTGTTTGGGTCTAATGAGCAAAATGTTTAAGGGTACTTGAATAAGTTGTGATCGTGTTCATTGAAGTTATCCTAGTGTGTTCAAAGAGTGCTGAGGAGCACGAGAGACATTTGGGGATGGTATTTCAGACCTTGAGTGCTTTTGGATTTTACAATAATCTTAGCAGATGCGAGTTTTGGATGACTCGTATTGCGTTCCTAGGTCACGTGATTTCAGGAAAAGGAATCTTCGTAAACCCGTCCGAGATTGAAGCGGTTAGGGGTGTGTAACGGAAACCGCCCGAACCGAAACCGGACTAAATCGGACCGGACCGGCCGGTTTTGGGTGGTTCCACGGTCGGCGGTCCGATTCCCGGTTCCTAATCTTGGAACCGGTGGCGGTTGGTCCGGTTCCCGGTTCCAAGGTGGGAACCAGGACCGACCGACCGACCGGACTGGACCAAATTTTTATATATACTTTATATTCATATAATATATAAACACATATAATATATGAATATTATATATGAAACTTATTGCAATCGGAATTGCAATTTAGGTAACAACCTCTTATGTGGCCAAGAGACCACCAAAACTCTTGTTGTTACTCTTTATTTATAGAAAAACTCTCCTCATGCTCACACACTCTCTTGCTCCCCTCACTTGCAAATGACAAGGCACTTCAAGCCTTAAAAAGTCTCATATCGACTAAACATTCAAAGTGTAGAAGAGAGATTGTCTATAAAACCTAAGCCAAGCACAACCTTTAATCACGTTGTTCATTGGTTTTATGCTTAAAATTAAGCATGAAACACATAAACTATGATTGATATTCACACAAGTGAAGTTTGAATATTTTGCACGTGGAAACATGTGTGAGTAGTTTTATTAGATTGCTCGGAAACCGAATTTGATTGATCGGTCCGGAGCATGATTATTCTTTAGTGAATGGTCATTCTTTAGTGAAAAAAGAAAGTGCCAATTCTTTTGGACGGTCCGGTTCTCGGTCCTAAGACCAACGGTCCGGTCCACGGTTCCCAAAATTGGGAATCGATTCTCCCGGTCCGGTTCTCGGTTCCACCTTGGAACCGGACCGAACCGGGAACCGATCACCCCTAGAGATCAAAAGTTTTTTGAGTTTAACAAAGTATTACAGACAGTTTGTATATGGGTTTTTCAGTGTTAGCATCGCCATTGACAAGACTACTAAGGAAGGAAGAGAAATTCGTGTGAACAGACAAGTGCGAGTGTAGTTTTCAAGAGCTTAAGCAGAAGCTGACTACCGCACCTGTGCTGATCATTCCACCTGGTCCTAGAAGTTATGAGATCTACAGTGATGCGTCGTTTAAAGGATTGGGTTGTGTGTTGATACAGCATGATAGAGTTGTTACATATGCGTCCCGTCAGTTGAGACCTCAGGAGTTGAATATGAGACAGCATTGCTGGATGGAACTCCTTAAGGATTATGACTATGATGTTTTGTATCACTCTGGAAAGGAGAGCAAAGTTGCAGATGCACTGAGTCAAGAGTCCTTAGTTGCACAGTTGGTACTCAAGGATTGGATCTTATTTAAGAAAGTTCGAAATTCGATTTTCAAATCTAAGGTAAGCCACCTTTAAATCTTATGACTACCCTCAGAATTGAGCCGAAAGTTCATATCATAATCAAAATGCTTCAGTGGACAGATTCATAAATTCAGAAAACTCTATAAGAGAATGCAGATGAGAGAGATGTTGATTTTTAGACTTCTGAAGACAGAACGCTAAGGTTCTGATGATGATTGTGTGTAATTGACGATACTGAGATTAAAGAAGAGATCTTATGGGAAGCTCATCATAGCAACCCGGTGTTGTCCGTGACAAAGACGAAGATGAGTCAAAATCTATATCATCGGGGTTGGTAGATCGGTATGAAGATGGATATCACCGATCAAGTTGTAAGTGTTGGATGTATCAATAAGTGAGAATTTAGTAATGTAAGTCAGGAAAGCTTTTTCAAGCACTTAAGAGAGTCCTATGTGGGAATAGAAGTATAGCATGATGGAATGTTATAACACGTTATTAAGGAGTCGAGAAAAGTATTGATTCCTTATGGGGTTGTGTTTGACAAATGATCAGAGTCAACTCACCTTAGTACAGTACGAAAAGATCTCGACTAGAATAAGTATACCGAAGTGTGTGTATATCATATAAATCATCTGTATGGAGTGCTAGGGATGAATTATATTTCAAATCTAGATCAGATGTTCCAAGTTGGCAGAGCTTTCAAATGGTTCTTTCTTAAGCAGTGCATAACAGATAGTAGTCAGTGATTGTAGTTACCAAGATCAGTGTCAGAGTTATATTAGATCTTGACCAGAGGTTTCCAGTTTTAGCATATCAGTCAAATAATTTCTTTTTAATCAATGCATAGTAGAGTGTACAGGACTTCAGTCGGTTGAGATGCGATCAGAGATTAGAAAATCGCAGGTCCAGAGTTGGGTTAGAAATCAGTGATTCAGTTGCAATTATCAGAGACAGTTTAGAGACTGCTCATAATCGCCAGTTTAGCTTCTCAGATTTTGTGTTGAAGACCTTTGGAATTTTAAGTGGGCAAGTGTTTAGTATTTTGGATCCGAAGTGGTTTGGGCAAGATAGCAGTGATCTGGCAGCATTGGTATAGAAGGAGCAACCTGAGAAAGAGAAGATTATATGAGACGACTGTACCCCCACCTTTTTGTTTAAGAATTGGTAAATGTTTAAATTTCGAGGACAAAAATTTTATAAGAGAGGAAGAGTTGTGACATCCCGATTTTCCAATTCTATTTTCAATAAATTGAGACGGGCATTTCGTTGGCACGCATATAGTTCTTTTCCTTGAGTCGGCCACTCATGTGAAAACTAGTCTATCAAGCAAAACTGTTAAGAAATTCTAATGCATCAGACTCGAGAATTTGATCAGGAAGTGATCTTTCGACCAAGCTAATCTGCAAGGGTCATTACAGTACAATTAACAATCGATTAGAGATCGGAGATAGGTTGACTCGATAGAGGCATGTGATCAGGTGTGGGTGATTCCACCAAATTACACAATCTTGTCGATCGGCACTAGACTGACTTTTCTGTCGATTGAGTACCCTGTGTTCATATTTGAAACCTTGAGATTACCCCGACAACCGAAAGTCGCCAATGTTTCAAAGATGTACATTGTGGCTTGAGATGATCAACCACAGGTCAAATGCATGAAAATTTCTAAAGGCTACTAGGTAGGTTGGGCCGCGCTAGTATCGTGTCAAAGTGAAATTAACCGTGGAATTGAGATCGAATTCAGAAATTGGAAGTCCTGGTGTGTCACAAATCATTTTAGGATCATTGACTTATCTTCCGAAGATTTTTCATGTAATCAGAATTTTTCAGTAATTAAATCAAAGAATGGCTAATTTGGCTCGAGAAATTAGTAGGCCCGCTTTGGTCGTGCTTTTGAGACTTAAGTTGGTTCTATGGACAAGTGAAGATGTGAATTGAAGTGTGGTGACATTGGATTAATTTTATGGAGTTCAATTTGGTTCAATTAGAAGAGAATTGAAGAATATGAGATACAAAGTTTAAAAATTGGTGTGCCACGGCGGAAAAAGAAATTGGACCCATTGGAGAATTGCTGTGGGAGATTTGAAGTTAGTGGAATGTGATGTCACCTTATGTTATGGTTGGGGCCAAAGCAAATGGGATGTTGACAAGTGTCGAATGCACATTGGTCCCCAAAAAGCACCTCTCACTTCAATCTTCATCTTCTTCCTTGGACTTGGAGAAGGAAGCTTAGCAGCAGCAACCGACCGGCCTCCCCTTCGCTCGACGCACGCTTGCACGCCTCCGGAGCCACCGCCGTTCGCCACCACCGTTCGCACCGCCGGGCCACTCGCCGCCCGCCGCACCACCACCCGCACCACCGCCTCCCTCTCTCCTCCATCTCCGGTTGCTGCTCGACATCCCCAAAGCAAATACGAGAATGTCGAAGCTAGCTGCAGCCCAGCCGGACCGCCGTCTGCCGCTTGTGCGCCATCCGCCGCCTCGCACAGCCGCTCTCCTCACCGCCCTCTCGCGCCACTACCCGCTCATGCCACCACCTGCGCCTGGCCATCCCTGTCTGTCTCGATCCGTGAGTTCCAGGAGCTGTCGGGGCTCGTCCTCGCCACCGTTGACCTCCCCACCGGCCAGTCCAAGCCCCGCCGGTCCTTCTCCGCCGTTCCTCCGCCCGGACCAGCACCGGAGCAGCCCTCCGTCGGCCTCAACCAGCAGTGAGCAGGGAGTTAGAAAATGGGTATGGCAGCCCGGTTTTGGCCCATTTTGGCCGGCTTCCCGACCCTGAATGCTCGGCCCGCCTTGAGAAAAGTTGATCCTCGCGTCGTCCTCGTCGTTTTGGTCTTCTCGGCTCGTTAATCCGGTGAGTTTAGCTCACTAAACCTTGATTAGACTGTTTATGATGCCCTAAGTGTGCTTAGCCTAAGTTAAGTAAGCTTAGGTGATTAGTTTAGTTTATTTAATTGTGAATTAGATTAGGATGTTTGTTTAATTTAAAGCATGTTTAATTAAAGGCTAAGAGAGTTTATTTAATAATAAACATTGATGGTGAGATAGCTAGTATAAGCAGCTAGAGGGGGGTGAATAGGTACACAAATAATTTCTCGAGATACGGAAGTGATTCTAGGCAAACGATAGAAAGGAATTTCTCTCTTGATTAATAAAATACGATCAAAGTAAAGTAAAAAGTAGGGAAGAGAAAATTGAACACAAGGTTTATAGTGGTTCGGCTTATTCCAAGCCTACGTCCACTCTTCCGCACCGACATTGCCCCACCGGCTGGATTTTACTATGAACAAAAGAGAAGTTACAACATAGCTTTTCCTTGATTCCAAGTGTAGATGTTCTACCACACTTTCTCAAGGTTTCTCACAAATATAGACTCTCTTTTGTTTACAAGATTTCGCTCAACAAATGAATTGTCTAAGAACAAGGAGCTTCAGACTTTGGAATTCTTCTATCGTGCACCCTCTAGAACAACTGGAACGTCTTCCTTATATACTCCTTCATGCCATCATACCCGTTGGCACTTACCAAAGGAATTCCTCCAATCTACCCGTTGGACGGAATCAATTAGGAAGATCATTCGAGCTATTAAAGGAATATGTCGATAGCCCATCAATCATGTTCGCCCTTATAATCAGGATCTCGGTTTCCATAAGTAGAACCTTCTAAGTATACTTTGCCAATCATCGGATCCTTAATCTTCGAATCAATTATGATCAAATAAAGGATTCCGCCATGTCATATCCAGCCAAGAGATCTTCTCCAGTCGATAAGGTCACATCCTTAATGAAACATCCAGTTCGGGATAGCCTTTCTTCAACGGATTAGAAACCGTCAATGAGGATAGACTTTGAGTCTTGAGTCGGCTGTCGGGAGGTCTTCGGACTTTAAATAGCGTAGTCCGCAAGCCTTCGACTAGGGCGATGGAAACGTTTTGTCAACTTCAAAACACTTCAAGATGATTTCTCCAACAATCTCCCCCTTTTGATGGTGACAAAACTTTCCTGCAGATTTGGATAACTTTGACCTACAAAACATTTCTCAAACACATATGCATATCTTATAGAGATAAATGGCTAAATGAATAACACTAGAATCTGCAGCCACAGAAAATAGGTTAGTCTAGTATGCAATAAAGCCATCCATAAGATATCAATAGTAGTTAATAATATAAGCGGTCAAATCCAAGTCCCAAATTCAGTCCACATCTAGACACACAAGTCAAGTCAAAACAAACCACAAACTAAACAAGCCAAAAGCATATGCATATCTTATAGAGATAAATGGCTAAATGAATAACACTAGAATCTGCAACCACAGAAAATAGGTTAGTCTAGTATGCAATAAAGCCATCCATAAGATATCAATAGTAGTTAATAATATAAGCAGTCAAATCCAAGTCCCAAATTCAGTCCACATCCAGACACACAAGTCAAGTCAAAACAAACCACAAACCAAACAAGCCAAAAGCTCGACAAATTTAAGTTCAAAGTTTTAAATCTCGCATCTCTCCCCTTTTTGTCGCATAAAAAAAAAAGGTTGAGATGAAAATGGAGTGGAGTCAAGAATGCTTAGGAACACGAACAAGCTGGAAATCTCCCATTGACGAACGATGCCTTCCAGCCTTTTCAAGTCTTCTTTCGGTTGTGCAACATCCTCACCCTTAGCATTAGCCTGAATCAAGAGAAAGGGCTTGGATCTCGATCATTCAATGAACCGAAGAAGCTTGACTCGCATTCGCAAGTTCGAACTTCGCATCCCAATGCATATATCGACCTTACATCTCCAAGAGAATATCCATAACTCGCAAAAATCTGCTGAATTATACGTGCGCGTACTAGCGTCGGCACGATCCGATGGAGTAAATGCGACGATGGCGAGATCAGCATAATCACGCAGATTTGGCGATGAAACATCATGACCTTCCTCGGGGAAATTGAGAGGCATAAACGTCCTCTGGATCTGCTGGAGATCGACTGACTCCCTCATTGGTTGCAGGATATGAGGACATTCCTCTTTTCTCTTGATCTCCCCCTGTTTCCATGCCTTCAGGTGGAGAAGAGTGCTCCTCATGTTCTCCTTCTTCTTGATCTCTTTTCTCCTCTTCTTCTTTTTCAACTCTCTCTTTCTCAAAGCATCTCTTTCTTCTTCTTCTTCTCTTTCCTCCGTTTCTTTTCCTCTGCTTCTTTCTCTTCTCTTTCTTCGGTCCCTTTGTTCGAGTCTTTCTGGAACAGAACGACTCAGATTCTTCAATGCAGAAATGGTGATGTTTTCCTCATCATCTTCATCCTCAACGATGAGAGCTCTTCTTCTCTTGGATGGAGCATCCATGGGCTCCTTCCCTTTTCTTTTTGCTGCAGAAGAGATTTGATGAGTTTTGACTGGAGTCTTCTCCTTGAATTTCTCCAACGCCTTGCTTAGTTCCTTCAGACGCATTTTAGTCACCATTTTCAGTCCTACCACCATATGATCGCACGATCGAACACAAAAAATTTGCGGAGGCTGAATGTTCAGATGTCTGAATAACTTCGTCACAAGACCTGGATAAGAAAGTTGACCTATGTCCTTCATCACTGCTCTATACATGTGGAACATAACAGTGTGAGGAAGAGAAAACCTTTTTCCAGTGATGATGGCATACATCAGCTTTGCCTCTGAACTTGAAACATCAATCTTGGAAGTTGATTTCGATCTAAGGCAATTGATCACAATCTTGTGAAGCAAAATGTTAAATGCACTCATCCTTGAGTAGGAAATCTTTTCCTCTGTTCTCCTGTCCTTAACAAGTTCCAATGTAGTACGAGCAATAGAAACTTTGATCCGTTGATATCTTCCCCTCTCAACTCCTAACACATTTGCTAGCATATCCATATCCACTACAAAGTCTTGATCTTTGACACTGAAAGAGAATCTATTCGCATCCAAGAAACTAAGATTTGAATAGAAATATGCAGTTAGTTGAGGATAGGCTTACGTAGTGTCAGAGCAGAATTTTTCAAGTTGAAGATGACCGAACTTTTCCCTCAAGTTCACATTCACAGCACCCAGAAAATCAAAATCCACACTCCTAGGGTTTATCACCCCACGCTTCAGCAGTTTTGAGTATAGATCCTTATGTTCCTTCGATCTAAACAACTCTCCCCTTTTTCCTCCAATTTCCACCGCAACACCCATTCTCGGTTGAAATTGGCTGTACAATTTGTCATCATCATTCCCATCTATCGGATTAAATCCCCAATCACGAGGATCACTTGGGATATTCGCAAGGGTTTCTTCGCCACCCCTTACGAGCAATTCCCAAACTTTCCATTTTTCGCAAAAGATATATTCATTTCCATATCCTTTGTCCTTAAGAAAATCATCGACATAGTTCAATGGAGTACTAGTCCCTTTTAAAGCACGATACAACTTATAAATAAAAGAGGGCCTTTGAACTCTTATAGGATCTGCATCTTCAATGATTTCTTCCTTTTGTTGATGATCAACATCTTGAGGACTAGATGGAGGAGAATGACGCTGCTGAGAATGTGGTGGACTCGCTACGATTTGGAGACACTTCTTCTTGAGTGAGATCGAAGTGCGTAGGCCCCTCACTCATTCGCCGTGGTCCCTTGCTTGCGATCCTCGAAGACTTTCTTGAAGACGACATCTTTCTTAGTCTTTGAAAGATTCCTTGCTTGACTTTCCCAAGAAAGATGACAACTTTTTCGAAGATTAAATAAGAGAGGAAAATAGGAATGGCAGATTGGTGCTTTTTAGGGTTTTGGAGTTAAGCAAAAAGAAACCGACTGTATATAAGACCGTCGAAAGGAGGAGATATCAAACGTCGTAATGGAAAGTGAAAAGATGCCTTAAAAATAACTGCCTTTTTTGAAAAAAAAAATGGTAATTTCAAAATAACTCCTTTTTCAAAAGGAAACGTTGCAATAATCACGTTAATTAAAGATAGCGGTTGAGATAACAATAATCAAACACGGTTGATGAACGTACCTTTTCAAGATGAGATTAGAGAGAGAATAACTTACAGTCAAAGTCTTGTAGTTAAAGTCTTATTTGTCGAGTCCGAGAGTCTCTAGACTTTAACTTCTTCAAACCTCAAAATGTTGAGTCCGGAACGGATAATTTCAAATTGATTTTTCTCCAAAGGCTTTGTAAATATATCCGACGGTTGGTTCTTTGAGTCGACAAACCGAATCATAATTTCTCCATTTTGAACATGATCTCTAATGAAGTGATGTCGAATCTCTATATGCTTTGCTCTTGAGTGAAGAATTGGATTTTTGGTGAGATCGATTGCGCTGGTGTTGTCACATTTAATTTCCGTGCATGAATCTTCAATTCCAAAGTCTCTTAGCTATTGTTTTATCCACAGAATTTGTGAACAACAACTTCCGAGAGCTACATACTCGCTTCGCTGTAGAGAGAGCTACTGTACTTTGCTTCCTTGAAAATCAAGACACTGTCCTGCCTCCAAGTAATTAACAGGTACCTAAGGTGCTCTTTCTATCAACTCTGCATCCGACTAAGTCTGCGTTTGAGTATCCAAGAAGAGTAAAGTCTCCCCTTTTAGGATACCAGAGACCAAAGCTTAAAGTTGATGCAATATATTTGATAATACGCTTTGCAGCATTTAAATGAGATTCTTTAGGGTCGCTTGAAATCCGGCACAAATGCAAACACTAAACAAAATGTTAGGTCTAGAAGCGTAAGATAAAGAAGTGAACCAATGATACTCCTGTATAACTTTTGGTCGACTTTCTTTCCTCCTTCATCTTTGTCTATCTTCAAGGAACTTGACATTGGTATATCGGCCTTTTTGCAATTGTCCAGTCCAAACTTTTTAACAATATCATTAGCATATTTTTCTTGATAAATAAAAGTTCCTTCCTTTAGTTGTTTCACTTGAAGTCCAAGAAAGAAGGTTAACTCACCCATCATGCTCATTTCAAATTCATCATGCATAGTCTTAGAGAATTTCTTGCCTGAGACTTTCATTAGAGGATCCAAAAATAATATCATCGACATATATTTGAACAAGTAGAAAACTCTTGCTTTCTCTTTTAATAAAAAGTGTAGTGTCTACTTTACCTTTAACAAAACCATTTTCATTTAAAAACTTACTCAGTCTGTCATACCAAGCTCGAGGTGCTTGTTTTAAGCCATATAAGGCCTTTTTGAGTCTGAATACTGAGTCTAGTTTTCTTGGGTCTTCAAACCCAGGTGGTTGTTCCACATAGACTTCCTCATGGATGAATCCATTTAGGAAGGTACTTTTGACATCCATTTGGAATAACCTGAAATTCTTATAACAAGCAAAAGCAAGTAATAATCGAATTGCTTCTAACCTTGCTACTAGTGCGTAAGTCTCGTCATAGTCTATCCCTTCTTCTTGTGTGTATCCCTTGGCCACGAGTCTTGCCTTGTTTCTTATGACTTTTCCTTTCTCGTTCATCTTGTTCTTGAAAACCCATTTAGCTCCAATAACAGACTTACCTTTTAGTTTAGGAGTCAATTCCCGGATATCATTGATACCGAATTGCGAGCTCTTCTTGCATAGCTTCAATCCGGCTTTCATCGATAAAGCTTCTTCTATGTTTTTGGGTTCTATTTCGAAATAAGAGCCACAAAGCACTAGACTCTTCGCGCCTTTTGGATCTTGTGCGAATTCCTTCATTGATGTCGCCAATAATAAGATCTTTGGGATGTTTGGACTTATGTTTCCAGTTGCTGGTTAATTTGTCGATTGATGGTCACTTCCTTCACTTGAATCTTCAACGAGTCACTTGTTCTTTGGTCCTTCAAAGTCCGAGCTATTTCCTAAGATTTAGACTTTGTAGAGTCCGGAGCGAGTTCAGATTCTTCAAGATGAGTCCGAATGGATTCATTTTGCATAGAATCTTGGAATTTAACATTCATTGATTCTTCCTTTGTTTGAGTCTTCTTGTTGTAGACTGCGTATGCTTTGCTTGTGGTTGAATATCCAAGGAAGATGCCTTCATCTGACTTTTCTTCAAACTTACCAACTCGATCATTTGCATTTTTCAGTATAAAACATTTGCATCCGAATACATGAAAATATGAAACAATAGGCTTCTTTTCTTTGAATAGTTCATAGGGGGTTTTTTCCAGAATAGGCCTTAGAAAAACTCTATTTATAATGTAACATGCTGTAGAAGTTGCTTCAGCCCAAAAACATGAAGAAATATTTTTTTTTTGGTGAAAGGTAATTGTATTAAGCTGAGCCAATATGTACAAGCAAATGGCACCAAAGCTTACACTCAAAATGAACAAGGCATACCGAGTGGAAGGGTACCGAAAGAAGAAAAACAGAAGCCTACAAGGCGTAAGAGCAAGAAGGCACAGTCACACAACGACGATCACAACCAACAATAGGACCAATACAAAAGAAGGTGACCAGCCAGCCAAACAGAGGCAACCGAAGCCTAAAACCCGGGATTAAAGAACCTCGTCCACATGTTGCAACAAGAGATTCCACGGTAGCAACAACACACAAAGAACGGCGCACCTAGCACAAAAAACCGGATAGCACGAATGCTAAGGAAGTACGAGAGGAGGAATAGAAAATACAAGGGTCAATCCCCATGTGCGTTGAAGCCTCCTATTTCTTGGATTGTCTTCAACATTAGTGAAAGTCAGCGCCTTATCCTTAACCACTTTAATCAAGTGATTCTTCGAGCTAGAACCGTGAAGGTGTAATTTCTAAACGTAATCTCATTCCTGTAATTCCAAATAAGGTGGCGAGAGCTCCAAAGGAAAACTGGGCGATGGAGTGATAGAAATCCTTACTAGGAAGGAATTTCAAAGCCTAGCTAAGGTTGTCGGCCCAAGTCCGTTACGCCAAGGGAGGTTACATCTAGCCGCCCACGGGAATGCTAACCTGGCGTAGTGCTACATCAAAAAAACAAATGATCAATAGAATCTGGCGTCAACTTGCAAAAGGCACACACCGCATCCGCAATCCTGCCATGAGATAAAAGCATGGCCTGAGTAGGAAGGCGGTTCTTGGTGATAAGCCAGAGGTTGAACTGATATCTTGGAGATATAGCATTGTTCCAGATCAAGGAAGCCCAATTGACCCGAGGCTTCTTCTTCCTTATAAGGTGCCACGCCGAAGTAACCGAGAATAAACCGGAAGCACCTCCTAACCAAGTAAAACGATCCGGTAATTGAGATAATAAAGGAAGGGGCTGCTCCGAAGATTCTAACACTGCTCGCATGGACTGACCAGCCGGTGAAAACAGATCAGCCACCGTAGCATGTATGGGTAAGCCGGAGCTATAAATCAAAGAGTCAAAAAATAAAAGATTGAGGGGACCTCTCGGGTGCCAATGGTCATACCAAAAAGAGATAGAACGGCCATCTCCAACCCTCCAGAGAAAAGATAGCCAAAATTCAGACCTAAGATGGAGAATTCTCTTCCACGCCTAAGAGCAAGAGGTGGGTTGATTAACCACCTAGAAACTCTTTCTTTTTAGGAATGTCGATTGGATCCACCTACACCACAAGGATTCCTTATCTGTAAAAAGAATCCATATGTGTTTCAACATTGTTGCTTTATTACAGTCCCTCAGATTGCGAATACCTAACCCTCCTTCCTCCTTAGGAAGGCACACATCATCCCAGGAGACCTTAGCTCCACCCCTCCCCAATCCAGGGCCCTTCTAGAGAAACTGTCTCAGGATATGCTCAATGCGATCCAATACTGCAACAGGGATAGTAAATACACTTGCCCAGTATGCTTGGATTGCATGGAGAACTGACTTTATAAGCTGAAGACGACCAGCAAATGAGAGGAAGTGTTGAGTCCACGATTGGACCCTATTGGTTATGCGATCCATGAGGGAGATACAATCCGCCTTGCCAAGCCTGGATGAGATAATAGGAACTCCAAGATAACGCACCGGCAATGTCCCCTCAATGAAGCCAAAAGCAAGGAGAATCTCGCTACGCAAGGTTGCCGACCCTCCAGCAAGAAAGATCTCACTTTTATTGGAGTTTGGCTTGAGTCCACTCCACGTAGAGAAGGTGTCTAAACCATTCTTTAAAAGAGAGATCGAAGTCAAATCAGCTCCACAAAATAGAAAGACGTCATCCGCAAAAAAGAGGTGGGAAAGGCTCAACGTCTTACATCTCCAAAAGAACTTGAATCCCGGTTGCCTGGCCCGATCACTAAGGATCCCATAAAAGACCTCCATAACTAAGGTGAATAGGTAGGGAGAAATCGGATCCCCTTGGCGAAGACCACGGCCACTAGGAAAAACCCATGAAGTTCTTCGTTTATAGAAATGGAGAACTTAGGGTACGTACACATACCATAACAATCTGAACAAAATGATCTCGGGAAGCCAAAAGCATGAAGAACTAACTCAAGAAAGTCCCAGTCCACCGTGTCATAAGCTTTCGAAAATCCACCTTAACCGCACACTTGGGTTGGTATGGGTCAAGATGGAATCCAACAAATAATTCCTAGGCAAGAAAGATGTTGTCTCTAATTCGCCTGCCTTTGACGAAAGCATTCTGATAAGGACTGATAATGTCACTAAGGACTGCAGCAATCCGGTTAGCCAAAATCTTAGTAATGCATTTGTAAATAGTATTACAACAGGCTATAGGTCTATAATCATTGACCGAAGTTGCATTTGGAACTTTCGGGATCAACACCAGGATGGTGTTATTGATTTCCCTGAGAAGCCTCCCTGTTGTAAGAAAGTCCTTAACTACTGCAATGACCAAAGGCCCTACTATCTCCCAATTATGCTTAAAGAACTCAACACCAAAGCCATCGAGTCTGGCGCCTTGCCTGAGCCGGGAGAAGATCAGTATCATGAATCTCCGCATAAGAGAATGGACGAGAGAGAAAACTAACCTGTTCCCCCTAAGAGGACACCGTATGACCTCCCGAATATCCAAGAAGAAGGAGGGGTTGGAAGACCGGGGCGAGGTGCCAAGAGCTCCCGAAAATGGGAGACAAAAGTATTTTGCACTAAGCTCGGCTCTGAGATAATAGTACCTGAAGTATTCATGACAGAAAGAATTCTATTCCTCAGCTGCCTTCTATTAACGGAATGGTGAAAAAATTTTGTATTCTGATCACCTTCCTTGAGCCACCTAATCCTGGACTTCTGCCTGAAGAAGGATTCCTCCTGACTCCTCAACTCTAGAAAAGTCCTCCGATGAGTCTTCTCCAAATCTGCTAGAATCTCACTAGTAGGATCTTGCTGAAGGCCAACTTGGGCTAAAGATAGAGCATTTCTTGCTGCATAAACCCTATTAGAAATATTAGAGAAAGACTCTTTGTTGAGTTGCTTTAAGCGGCCTTTAAGGGCCTTCAGTTTACTCACTAGCATGTACATAGGAACCCCTTCACTCGGGCTTTCCCAAACTTGAGAAACAATGCTATGGAAAGAATGGTGCTTCGTCCAGAACTCAAAGAATTTAAAAGGCCTCCTGGTGAACATCGGCTGCATCACTCTAACCACCATAGGAGTATGGTCAGAAATGCCCGGTGCAAGGAAAGACGCTTCTGAATAAGAGAACTCCTGGCTCCAATTAGCATTCACAAGTACTCGGTCAATTTTCCTAGCCTTGCGGTTGACCCCCGAGGAAGTAGACCAAGTAAAGCGAAAGCCAACATACCTCGGGTCCTCTAACTCGATTGAATAAGACAATGATAGAAATCATCAAAGCAAGGAATCCAATTGTCAGAGCTTCCAATCCGATCAGAGGGATCCCTGATAGTGTTCAAATCCCCCGCCACAAGCCAAGCCACATCCCGGCATAATACACTCCTCTGAACAAGATCCGTCCATAAAGGCCTTCGAGTTACAAAGGTATGTTCCGCATATATCACCGAGACACAACAGCAGATACCAGACATAAGAAACTTCACACTACCATGTATTGCTTGGCTGTTGGAAGAAATCACTTCAAAACTCACCACATAAGGGTTCCAGCCAACCCAAATCCTACCCCTGTGAGAGAATTCATAGTTGACCACCCAATTCCACCCCGACAACATTCTATCAGATATGGAGTCGAACAGAGAATCCGGAACCTTGGTTTCTAACAAGCCGATCAGACTAAGACCATTAGAATACACAAGTTTCCTCACTTCTACTTGTCTTAGGGAGTCACAAAGACCTCTCACATTCCAAAACCCAAAATACACATATATATATATATAATTATATATAAATATAGCTATAATAGCTAACAAAAATAGCAAAGGAGGAACGAAAGACCTACCTCCGCCTATTCGGCTTCCGCCATGTGGCCACCGAAGTAGATGGATTCGTGACCGGAGGAGGAGCTGGATCAATGGCCAAGAGTTTGTCTTGGATGGACTCCACCTTCTTAGAAGTAGTAGGGGCCTTCGGTGACGAGGCGGGCGATAGTAAATCATCATCGAGCTAACATAGCTCTCCAAAAGCACTGAATCCGTATCAGCACCACGACCGAAATTGGTAGCTTCATTTTGATGAGAGGTTGGAACCTCTTGTACCGAACTAGGTCTTTCCTCAATAGGGCTAGGATGAGAAGACTCCGGCTTCGACTCACTAGTGGAGTCCTTGAACTTCAACAAGCTTCCCACTTCGTTGGATAAGGGCATTCGGGCTAGGAAACCATCCTTCAAGAGTAAGGCCTTCTTTTTTTTCGCCTTCCCCCAGGTCCAACCATGCTGCGACACTTCGGGATTCTCCTCCAATACCGGAGCCGGTTCGGGAGCCTGAATTGGGGCAGGAGGTTCAAGACCAGGATGGCCAGAGGGGGTTTGGTCAGATGCGGGAAGGACCGGCAGATTCCCTTTGTCCGTGCTATGAACGGCAGCATTATCCTCACATCTATGGCCGAAGGTGCCACATGAAAGACATTCAAGCGGCTTCCATTCAAATTCAATTGCAATAGAGCGCGAGACTCCATTCAAAACCACATCAACGATGGAGCATCTAGGTTGATTGGCATAGATTTCAACACACACCCTTGCATCTTCATTTCCTCCGTGCGTTGGTCAACATAGAGGGTTTCCCAACCGCACTTGCAATATCACCAATAGCCGGAGCGGACCATAAGTCAAGGGGAAGGTTCTTCAACCTAATCCAAACCGGTACGGCGGTTTGCTTGTCCTTCTTCAAATCCATAAGTGGTTGCCATTGCTGCAAGATGAGAGGAACCCTCACCACCATGAGGGGTCTATCTTCGATGATCTTCCACCGAAAAGCCGGTCTTCAAATCCATAAGTGGCTGCCATTGCTGAAGAAATATTGCTTTCTATTAAAAGAGTTCTAGCCATTTCTTGAAGAGATCTATTCTTCCTTTCCACAACTCCGTTTTGCTCTGGAGTATATGGAGAGGCAAATACATGCTGAAAACCAGATTCATCACAGAATTTTGTAAAATCATGATTTTCGAATTCACCTCCATGATCTGTTCTTATACTCGAGATAACATACCATTTTTTTTCATTTTGAACCTTTTTAGCAAACTTTTCAAAGTAAGAGAAAGTTTCAGACTTATTTGCCAAGAAATATACCCAAGTAAATCGTGAGTAGTCATCTACAATTACTAGGCGTATTTCTTACCTCCAATGCTTTGTGTTGGTTGGTCCAAAAGATCCATATGCGAAGCTGCAGTACACGGTTAGTGGAAACTTGATTTATTGGTTTAAAGGAATTTCTTACATGTTTTTCCAATATACATGGTGTACATAGATCATACTTTTGGTATGATAAATTGGGTAGACCACGAACAAGCTTCTTTGCTGAAACTTTGGCTATCTGCTTCATATTGATATGCCCAAGCTTTTTGTGCCATAAGTTTGCTTCATCTTGGATTGAGATTAGACATTGCGATTCATCTGGTTTCACATCCAAGAGGTAGATATTTCCATGTCTTCGACCCATGAATGACTCGAGCAGAATCTTTACTAATTCCCGAACATATTCCCTCTTGAAAGTTGATTTTGAAACCAAGTATCACATAGTTGACTAATACTGAGCAAATTGTAATTAAGTCCTTCCACTAAGGAAACATTGTTGATTGTGAGGTTTCCAATCTTTACAGTTCCAAATCCCACAATTTTTCCTTTGTTGTTTCCTCCAAAAGAGACTTTTCCACCATTTACTCGAACAAGCTTTATAAAGTAATTTGAGTCTCCTGTCATGTGTTTTGAGCATCCACTATCCAGATACCATTTCTTGATAGTGACATGCATTTAAAAAAGAAACTCAAACCTTCTTTGGTACCCATATTTTCGTGGGTCCATTGGTGTTAGTATGATATGCGGTTTTTGCACATACCTTTTTAACATGTTTCCAAATCATAGGACATTCTTTTTCAAAATGATCTGCACTATTGCACTTTGAGCATCTGAGAGCATTGCGACCTACTGGTTTTACAAAGATCTTTTAAAATGATTTTTGTAAGCATCTCTTGTGGGTCTTTGTTTGATTCTTTCCTTCACTTTAGGAAAATCAATTAAATGAATGGTTTCAGAAAGTCATTCCCAAACCAGATTTATTGAAATAAGGTCTTTGAACAGAGATAATTTTTTCCAATTTCTCAGATCCTATAGAAAATCTTTTGGAAATATTTGAAATATCACTTTTCAAGAATGCATTTTCTTTTAAAAGATTATCTTCACTTTCTTTAAGAGAAGAAACATTCTTGTCTAAACATTTCACTTCTTTCAAAATATTTTCCTGTTGTTTTAGAGCAGAATTTTCCTTCTTGAGTTCGGAAATTCTTTTAAGAGAAGTCTTAAGACTAAAACACAATTCATCAATGTATTTTGAAACTTTAATAGGAATTTTGAAGTTACTTACCTCAAATTCGCTTTCTGAATCTGAATCTGTCTCGGAGTTAGAATCTGAATCCGATTGTGCCATTAGACATATATTGGCATAATCATCATCACTTTCTTCACACTCTGTATCACTCCAGGTTTTTGCTTTAATAGCTTTTCGATACTTTTTAGATTTTCCTTTCTTCTTCCTCAGAAGAGGACAGTTGGGTCTGATGTGTCCCTTTTTCTTACATTCAAAGCAGACTACATCTTTGTTTGATTCATCATCCTCAACAAACTTAGTATGTTGCTTTTGAAAACTTTGTTTCTTTCGATTGAATCTTCTTCCTTTTCTGTTGAGCTTTCTGAATCTTCTTATCATGAGAGCAAGCTCCTCATCATCCATATCGTCTTCGTAATCTGTAACATCGAATCATCATTAGATTTTAATGCAATGGATTTCTTACCTTTAGGGTCTTCGTCTTCATTGATTCGTTCCACTTCATAAGATCAAGAGTCCCGACCAACTCATCAACAGATAGTGGCATGATTCTTTGGGTCTCTCTGATTGAGGTCTTTATGTGATTCCAATCCTTGGAGAGTCCACGCAGTAGCTTGTTTACCTTCATGGGATCAGAAAATGGTTGACCTTGATTTTCAAGACCATTCACGATTTGTAAAACGACTAAACATATCGTTATAGATTCTCCGATTTCATTTTGAAGGCTTCATATTGACCGAGGAGAATGTTGATTCTAGTCTCTTTCACTCGATCGGTTCCTTCATAGGTAATATGTAATCTATCTCAGACTTCTTTAGCTGTAAGACAAGAGGATATTCTGTTATATTCAGTAGGTGATAAAGCACAATATAAAGAATAAATTACTTTTGCTTCAAGAGCTTGTCTCTTGATTATCTCTTCCTGAGTCATTTCGCTAGACTCAACAGTATCTTTTCCTCTTTTTGAGACAGGTGCAGCTTTAGGAATGATTCATTTTTCTACAATGTCCCATTCCAGAGGATCCTTTGATCTTAGGAACGCCTTCATCTTGTTTTTCCATATGTTGTAATCCTTTCCATCAAAGTAAGATGGTCTGGTATTGCTTTGCCCTTCTACCAGCCCTGGAGCCAACATACTAGCCATGGATCTTTAACTCTGAAGTAAAACACTTCAAACAAAGTGAGTACACAGGCTCTGATACCAATTGAGATAGCTAGTATAAGCAGCTAGAGGGGGGTGAATAGGTGCACAAATAATTTCTCGAGATACGGAAGTGATTCTAGGCAAACGATAGAAAGGAAGTTCTCTCTTGATTAATAAAATACGATCAAAGTAAAGTAAAGAGTAGGGAAGAGAAAATTGAACACAAGGTTTATAGTGGTTCGGCTTATTCCAAGCCTCCGTCCACTCTTCCGCACTGACAGCCCACCGGCTGGATTTTACTATGAACAAAAGAGAAGTTCAGCACAGCTTTTCCTTGATTCTGAGATAGCTAGTATAAGCACCTAGAAGGGGGTGAATAGTTGCACAAACAATTTATCGAGATACGGAAGCGATTCTTGGCAAATGATAGAAAAGAAATTCTCTCTTGATTAATAAAATGAAATACGATCAAGGTAAAGAGAGTAAGGGAAAGAGAATTTAACACAGGATTTATAGTGGTTCGGCTTATTCCAAGCCTACGTCCACTCTTCCGCAGCGACAACCCACCGGCTAGATTTCACTATGATTAAAAGAGAAGTTACAGCACAGCTTTGCCTTGATTCCACAGTGTAGATGTTCTACCACACCTCCTCAAGGTTTCTCACAAATATAGACTCTCTTTTGTATACAAGTATTCGCTCAAAGTGATTGTCTAAACAACAAGGAGCTTCAGACTTTGGAATTCTTCTATCGCGCACACCCCGAACAACTAAGAACGTCTTCCTTATATACTTCTTTATGCCATCATACCCATTGGCACTTACCAAAGAAATTCCTCCAATCTACCCGTTGGACGGAATCAATTAGGAAGATTGTTCGAGCTATTAAAGGAACGTGTCGATAGCCCATCAATCCTATTCGCCCATACAATCAGGATCTCGGTTTCCATAAGAAGAACCTTCCAAGAATATTTAGGCAATCATCGAATCTTCAATCATCAAATCAATCTCGATCAATCAAAGGATTCCGTTACGTCTTTTCCAGCCACGAGATCTTCTCTAGTTGATAAGGTTGAATCCTTAACGAAACATCCAGTTCTGGATAACCTTTCTTTAACGGATTAGAGACTATCAATGAGGATAGACTTTGAGTCTTGAGTCTGGCTGTCCTAAGGTCTTCGACTTTAAATATCGAGTCCGCAAACCTTCGACTAGATCGATGGAAACGTTTTGTCGCCTTCAAAACACTTCAAGAAGATTTCTCCAACAATCTCCCTTTTTGATGGTGACAAAACTTTCCCGCAGATTTGGACAACTTTGACCCGCAAAACATTTCTCAAACACATATGCATATCTTAAATGGCTAAATGAATAACACTAGAATCTGCAACCACAGAAAATAGGTTAGTCTAGTATACGATAGAGCCATCCATAAGATATCAATAGTAGTTAATAGAAGCAGTCAAGTCCAATCTAGTTCAGTTCTCATCCAGTTACAAAACAAAGTCAAACAGAGTTCAAACAAACAAACCACATGATTAAAAGTTTGAACAAATCTTGCATATGTCCCCCTTTTTGTCAGCATTAAAAAGGTTGAGATGAAAATAGAATGAAGTCAAGATTGCTTGGGAACGCGGACAAGCTGGAAATCTCCCATAGACTGAACGATGCCTTCCAGCCTTTTCAAGTCTTCCTTCAGATGTGCAATCTCCTCACCCTTGGCATTGGCCTGAATCCGAACAGAGAGGGCTTGGATTTTATCATTCAATGAGCATGAAGAAACTTGACCCGCATTCTGCAAGTTTTGAACCTCGCGTCCCAAGGCATAAATTTGACCTTTCATTTCCAAGAGAATATCCATGATTCTGCGAAAATCTGCTGCATTATCAGTCTGAGTACTTGCTTTGGCCCGATCTGATGGAGTAAATGCAGACGATGGTAGATCAACATAATCTCGCATGTTTCACGACGAAACTTCATGACCTTCTTCGGAAATTGAGAGGTATAAACATCCTCCGGGTCCGGCAGTGAGCGACCGACTCCTTCACTTGCATCGGGATATGAAGACTTCCCTCCTTTCTCTTGATCTCCCCGTTTCCATGCCTACGGGTGGAGAAGAGAGTTTCTCGGAGTTCTCCTTCTTCTTTTCTTTCTTCTTCATGTCTTTTCTCCTCTGCTTCTTTTTCAGCTTCTCTTTCTTCTTCCTTCTCCTCTGCATCCTTCATCATTTGTTCCAATTCTTTCTGTGGAACAGGACGACTTAAATTTTTCAAAGCCATTGCAGAGATGGTGATATCTTCCTCATCATCTTCATCCTCAACGAGGAGAGCTCTTCTTCTCTTGGATGGAGCAACCATGGGCTCTTTTCCTTTTCTTTTTGCTGCAGAAGAGATTTGATGAGTTTTGGTAGGAGTCTTCTCCTTGAATTTTTCCAACTCCTTTCTCAGTTCCTTCAGACGCATTTTGGTCACCATTTTCAGTCCTACCACCATATGATCGCATGGTCGAACATAAAAGATTTGCGGAGGCTGAATATTCAGATGTCTCGAATAACTTCGTAACAAGGCTTGGATAAGGGAGTTGACCTCGTCCTTCATCATTGCTCTATACATGTGAAACATAACGGTGTGAGGGAGAGAAAACTTTTTCCTGAGAGGATAGCATACATCGCTTGGCCTCTCGAACTTGAAACATCCGTCTTGGAAGTTGATTTCGGTCGGAGGCAATTGATCATAATCTTGTGAAGCAAGATGTTGAATGCACTCATCCTTAAGTAGGTGATCTTCTCCTCTGTTCTCCTATCCTGCACCAGTTCCAGTGTGGCCCGAGCAATGGAAACTTTGATTGGTTGATATCTTCCTCTTTCAACTTCTAACACATCTGCCAGCATATTCATATCCACAACATAGTCTTGGTCTTTAACGCTGAAAGAGAATCTATTCGCATCCAAAAAGCTAAGATTTGAATAGAAATATGCAAGTTAATCCAAAGATAGGCCTCAGTAGTGTCGAGCGTAACTTTTCAAGTTGAAGATAACTGAACTTTTCTCTCAAGTTCACATTCACAAAGATCCAAAAAATCAAAATCCACACTCCTAGGGTTTATTACCCCACACTTCAGCAATTTCGAGTACGATCCTTTTGTTCCTTCGATCTGAACAAATCTCCCCTTTTTCCTTGATTTTCAACCGCAATACCCATTTTCGGTTGAAATTGGCTGTACAATTTGTCATCATCATTCCCATCTACAGCATTCGGCCCCCAGTCACGAGGATCACTTGGGATATTCGCAAGGGTTTCCTCACCACCCCTTTACGAGCAATTCCCAAACTTTCCATTTTTCGCAGAAAGATATACTGTTCTTATATCCTTTGTCTTTAAGAAAATCATCAACATAGTTCAAAGGAGTACGAATTCCTTTTAAGGCACGATATAGCTTGTAAATAAAAGCGGGCTTTTGAACTCTTACGTGGTCCGCATCCTCGATGATTTCTTCGTTGTTGATGATCAAGGCCTTGAGGACTAGATGGAGGAGAATGACGTTGCCGAGAATGTTGTGGGCTAGGTTGCTGTTCTCGAGACACTTCTTCTTCAGTAAGATCGAAGTGCGTAGGCCCCTCACTCATTCGCCGTGGTCCCCTGCTTGCGATTCTCGAAGATTTTCTTGAAGATGACATTTTTCTCAGTTTTTGGAAGATTCCTTGCTTGACTTTCTCAAGAAAGATTACAACTTTTTGGAGATTAAATAAAGAAGACAAACGGGAATGGAGGATCGATGCTTTCTAGGGTTTTTGAGAGTAAAGTGAAGAGGAATCGACATTGCACGATCGGTTAAAGAAAGATAAATGAACCGTCACAAAGGAAATAAAAGATGCCTTTTCAAAATAACTGTCTTTTTCCACAAAAATAGCCATTTCAAAAATACTTTCTTTTTAAAAATGAAATGATGCAATAATTACGTCGATTAAATATAGCAACCATTTAAACATAGTCTGACGATCGTACCTTTTCAAGATAAGATTAGAGAGAGAAAGACTTACGGGTCGACGGTCGTACCAAGACTATCTTACGAGATAAAGTCCCGTATGTCTAAGTCTCGAAAGTCTTTAGACTTCGATTTCCTCATACCTCAAAATGTTGAGTCTCGGGAAAGATAGATTCAAATTGATTTTTCTCCAAAGGCTTTGTGAATATATCCGTGGGTTGGTTCTTTGAGTCAACAAATTGAATTGAAACATCTCCATTTTGAACATGGTCTCTAATAAAGTGATGTCGAATCTGTATATGCTTTGCTCTTGAGTGGAGAATTGGATTTTTGGTGAGATTGATAGCGCTGGTGTTGTCGCAATTAATCTCCGTGCATGAGTCTTCAATTCCAAAGTCTCTTAGCTGTTGTTTTATCCATAGAATTTGCGAACAGCAACTTCCAAGAGCTACGTACTCGCTTTCGTTGTTGAAAGAGCCACGTGCTTTGTTTCCTTGAAAACCAAGACACCGTCTTGCTTCCAAGCAATTGGCAAGTTCCCGAAGTGCTTTTTCTATCAACTCTGCAACCGGCCAGATCTACGTCTGAATATCCCATAAGATTAAGATCTTCCTTCTTAGGATACCAAAAACCGATGCTTGAAGTTGATGAAACATATTTAATAATACGCTTCGCAGCATTCAAATGAGATTCTTTTGGATCTGATTGAAATCATGCTCGAGGTGCTTGCTTTAAGCCATATAAGGCCTTTTTGAGTCTGTATACTGAGTCTGGTTTCCTTGGGTCTTCAAACCCTGGTGGTTGTTCCACATAGACTTCCTCATGGATGAATCCATTTAGGAAAGCACTTTTGACGTCCATTTGAAATAACCTGAAATTTTTATGACAAGCAAATGCAAGTAATAAACGAATTGCTTCTAACCTTGCTACCGGTGCATAAGTCTCGTCATAGTCAATCCCTTCTTCTTGTGTGTATCCCTTGGCCACGAGTCTTGCTTTGTTTCTTACGACTTTACCTTTCTCGTCCATCTTGTTTCTGAAAACCCATTTAGCTCCAACAACTGATTTACCTTTCGGTTTTGGAGTTAATTCCCAGACATCATTAATTTTGAATTGTCTGAGTTCTTCTTGCATAGCTTCAATCCAACTTTCATCGGATAAAGCTTCTTCTACGCTCTTGGGTTCTATTTCAGAAATAAGAGCCACAGCACTAGACTCTTCTCGCCTTTTGGATCTTATGCGAATTCCTTCATAGATGTCTCCAATAATAAGATCTTTGGGATGACTGGACTTATGTTTCCAGTTGCTGATTAATTTTTCAGATTGATGATCACTTCCTTCACTTGAATCTTCAACAAATCACTTGTTGCGATCCTTCAAAGTCCGAACGCTTCTTGAGATTTAGACTTTGTAGAGTCTCGGAGTGATTCGGTTTCTTCGAGATGAGTCTCGAATGAATTTACTTTGTGTAGAATCTTGGAATTTGACATTCATTGATTCTTCCACAGTTTGAGTCTTCTTGTTGTAGACTCTGTACGCTTTGCTTGTGGTTGAATATCCAAGGAAGATGCCTTCATCTGACTTTTCTTCAAACTTACCAACTCGATCATTTGCATTTTTCAATATGAAACATTTGCATCCGAATACATGAAAATACGAAACAATTGGCTTCTTTTCTTTAATAAGGGGTTTTTTTTCTAGAATAGGCCTTAGAAAGACTCTATTGATAATATAACATGATGTTGAAACTGCTTCAGCCCAAATACGTAAAGAGATATTACTTTCAATTAAAAGAGTTCTAGCCATTTCTTGAAGAGATCTATTCTTTCTTTCCACGACTCCGTTTTGCTCTGGAGTATATAGGGAGGAGAATAAATGTTGAAAACCAGATTCATCACAAAATTTTGCAAAGTCTTGATTTTCAAATTCTCCTCCATGGTCTGTTTTTATACTTGAAATGACATACTCTTTTTCATTTTGAACCTTCTTACAAATTTTTCAAAGTGAGAGAAAGTTTCAGACTTACTTGTCAAGAAATATACCCAAGTAAATCGTGAGTAGTCATCCACAATTACTAGGCAATATTTCTTACCTCTAATGCTCTGCGTTCTTGTTGGTCCAAAGAGATCCATATGCAAGAGCTGCAATACACGGTTAGTGGAGACTTGATTTATTGGTTTAAAGGAATTTCTTACCTGTTTTCCCAATATACATGGTGTACATAGATCAGACTTTTGGTGTGATAAATTGGGTAGACCACGAACAAGTTTCTTTGCTGAGATTTTGGCTATCTGCTTCATGTTAATATGCCCAAGCTTTTTGTGCCATAAATTTGCTTCGTCTTGGATTGAGATTAGACATTGCGATTCATCTTGTTTCACATCCAAGAGGTAGATATTTCCATGTCTTCGACCCATGAATGACTGAGTAGAGTCTTTACTGGTTCCTGAACAAATACCCTCTTGAAAGTTGATTCTAAAACCGGCATCACAAAGCTGATCGGCGTGCGAAGCATTGTAATTGAGCCCTTCAACTAAAGAAACATTGCTTATTGTGAGGTTCCCAATCTTTACAGTTCCAAATCCTATTATTTTTCCTTTGATGTTTCCTCCAAATGAGACTTTTCCACCATTCATTTGAGCTAGCTTTATGAAGTAATTTGAATCCCCTGTCATGTGTCTTGAGCATCCACTATCCGAGATACTATTTTACTTTTTTCTTGATATTGACCTGCATTCAAAAAGAAACTCAAACTTTCTTTGGTACCCATATTTTCTTGGGTCCTTTTGAGCTAGTCTGATATATGGTTTTTGTCCAGACTTTATTGACAGGTCTCCAAACCATAGGACATTATTTCTCAAAATGATCTGTACTATTGCATTTTGAGCATCTAAGAGCATTGCGACCTACTGGTTTTACAAAGTTCCTTTCAAAATGATTTTTGTAGGCATCTCTTGTTGGTCTTTGCTTGATCCTTTCCTTTACTTTAGGAAAATCAATTAAAGGAATGGTTTTAGCAGTCATTCCTAAACCAGATTTATTGAAATAAGGTCTTTAAACAGAAAGTATTTTCTCCAGTTTTTCAGAACCTAGAGAAAATCTTTTGGAAATATTTGAAATATCCCTTTTTAAGAATGCATTTTCTTTTAAAAGATTATTTTCACTTTCTTTGAGAGAAGAAACGTTGGTCTAAGCATTTCACTTTTTCCTCCAAAGTATTCTCATGTTGTTTCAAAGCAGAATTTTCCTTTTTGAGTTCGGAAATTCTTTTAAGAGAAGTTTTAAGACTAAAACATAATTCATCAATGTATTTTGAAACTTTAATAGGGATTTTGAAGTTACTTACCTCGAATTCACTTTCGAATCTAAATCAGTCTCGAGTTTGCTTCGAATCCGATTGTGCCATTAGACATATGTTGGCATAATCATCATCACTATCTTCACACTCCGTATCACCTGTGTTTCAGCTTTGAGAGCTTTTCGATATTTTTCAGTTTTTCCTCTCTTCTTTTCGTAAGAGGACAGTTGGGTCCGATGTGTCCCTTTTCTTGCATTCAAAGCAGATTGCATCTTTGTTTGATTCATCATCTTCAAATGACTTGGTCTGTTGCTTCGAAGACTTTGTTTCCTTGAATTGAATCTTCTTCCTTTTCGTTTAGCTTTCGAATCTTCTTATCATGAGAGCAAGTTCTTCATCATCCAAGTCGTCTTCGGAATCTGTTACATCAGAATCATCATTAGATTTTAATGCAATAGATTTCTTACCTTTAGGGTCTTCGTCTTCATTGATTCGTTCCACTTCATAAGATTGAAGAGTCCCAACCAACTCATCGATTTACAGTGGCATGATTCTTTGGGTCTCTCGATTGAGGTCTTTATGTGATTCCAATCCTTGGAGAGTCCACGCAGAACTTGTTTACTTTCATGGGATCAGAAATTGGTTGACCTTGATTTTCAAGACCATTCACGATATCTCAGAAACGACTAAACATGTCGCTTATAGATTCTCCTGGTTTCATTCTCAAGGCTTCGTATTGACCGAGAAGAATGTTGATTCTGTCTCTTTCACTCGATCGGTTCCTTCGTAGGTAATGTGTAATCTATCCTGCACTTCTTTGGCTGTATCACAAGAAGATATTCTGTTATATTCGTAGGTGATAAAGCACAATATAAAGAATAAATTGTTTTTGCATCAAGAGCTTGTCTCTTGATTATCTCTTCCTGAGTCATTTTGCTAGACTCAACAGTGTCTTTTCCTCTTTCTGAGACAGGAACAGCTTTGGGAACGATTCCTTTTTCTACAATGTCCCATTCCAGAGGATCCTTTGATCTTAAGAACGCATTCATCTTGTTTTTCCATATGTTGTAGTCCTTTCCATCAAAATAAGGTGGTCTCGGTGTTGCTTTGCCCTTCTACCAGCCCCGGAGCCAACATACTAGCCATGGATCTTTAACTCGAAGTAAAATACTTCAAACAAAGTGAGTACATGTGCTCGATACCAATTGAGATAGCTAGTATAAGCACCTAGAGGGGGGTGAATAGCTGCACAAACAATTTATCGAGATACGGAAGCGATTCTTGGCAAACGATAGAAAAGAAATTCTCTCTTGATTAACAAAATGAAATACGATCAAGGTAAAGAGAGTAAGGAAAAGAGAATTTAACACAGGATTTATAGTGGTTCGGCTTATTCCAAGCCTACGTCCACTCTTCCGCAACGACAGCCCACCGGCTAGATTTCACTATGATTAAAAGAGAAGTTACAGCACAGCTTTGCCTTGATTCCACAGTGTAGATGTCCTACCACACCTCCTCAAGGTTTCTCACAAATATAGACTCTCTTTTGTATACAAGTATTCGCTCAAAGTGATTGTCTAAACAACAAGGAGCTTCAGACTTTGGAATTCTTCTATCGCGCACACCCCGAACAACTAAGAACGTCTTTCTTATATACTCCTTTATGCCATCATACCCGTTGGCACTTACCAAAGAAATTCCTCCAATCTACCCGTTGGACGGAATCAATTAGGAAGATTGTTCGAGCTATTAAAGGAACGTGTCGATAGCCCATCAATCCTGTTCGCCCATACAATCAAGATATCGGTTTCCATAAGAAGAACCTTCCAAGAATATTTAGGCAATCATCGAATCTTCAATCATCGAATCAATCTCGATCAATCAAAGGATTCATTACGTCTTTTCCAGCCACGAGATCTTCTCCAGTTGATAAGGTTGAATCCTTAACGAAACATCCAGTTCTGGATAACCTTTCTTCAACGGATTAGAGACTATCAATGAGGTAGACTTTGAGTCTTGAGTCTGGCTATCCGGAGGTCTTCAGACTTTAAATATCAGAGTCTGCAAACCTTCAGACTAGACTGATGGAAACGTTTTGTCAGCTTCAAAACACTTCAAGAAGATTTCTCCAACAGATTCCACAGTGTAGATGTTCTACCACACTTCCTCAAGGTTTCTCACAAATATAGACTCTCTTTTGTTTACAAGATTTCGCTCAACAAATTAATTGTCTAAGAACAAGGAGCTTCAGACTTTGGAATTCTTCTATCGTGCACCCACTAGAACAACTGGAACGTCTTCCTTATATACTCCTTCATGTCATCATACCCATTGGCACTTACCAAAGGAATTCCTCCAATCTACTCGTTGGACGGAATCAGTTAGGAATATCATTCGAGCTATTAAAGGAATATGTCGATAGCCCATCAATCTTGCTCGCCCATACAATCAGGATCTCGGTTTCCATAAGTAGAACCTTCCAAGTATACTTTGCCAATCATCGGATCCTTAATCTTCGAATCAATTATGATCAAATAAAGGATTCCGCCATGTCATATCCAGCCGAGAGATATTCTCCAGTCGATAAGGTCACATCCTTAATGAAACATCCAGTTCTAGATAGCCTTTCTTCAACGGATTAGAAACTGTCAAAGAGGATAGACTTTGAGTCTTGAGTCTGGCTGTCCGGAGGTCTTCAGACTTTAAATAGCAGAGTCTACAAGCCTTTAGACTAGACTGATGGAAACGTTTTGTCAACTTCAAAACACTTCAAGAGGATTTCTCCAACAGATGGGACATAATAGGATTTTAATTTTGAATTTTTTAATTGCTTCGAAATTCTGGAAATTATAATATTATATTATAATCCGAAATTATTAAAATATTATTATTTATTAAAAAAAAGGGAAAATTTATTTTTGACCCCGGTTGCTCAAAATTTCGTGCCGATCGCCATCAGGCATTTAGAATTGAAATTGATGATTGGTTGTGGCAAATTGAGTGTGATTGCGATAAATAGGGATTCTTTTCATAAAATCCCAAGTGTCAAAATTTGATGGAAGAACGACCGTGATTGACCACCTATTAAAGGTCGTGCCCAGTGGGGCCGTGATTGACCACCTATTAAAGGTTGTGCCCAGTGGGGCCGTGAATTGTCACCTGATAAAGGTCGCGCCCGGTGGGGCCGTGGATTGCCACCTAATAAAGGTCGCGCCCAACCAGGCCGTGAATTACCACCTATTAGAGGTCGTGCCCATCGGGCCGGGATCTACCACCTTTTAAAAGTTGTGCCGAGTGAGGCCGTGATGCCACTAATTCTAATTTTGCCGAGTGGGGCCGTGATTGCCACTAGTTGTTAAACCTTCCTATAAGGCCGTGATTGTGTGTAGTGATTGATTTGCTAGAATGACATGAAATCGGCCGAGTCGATTGATCGCTGAGACGATCCAAGTGGTTGAATTGTTCTGATAATGTGATTGTGCCATGGTTGTTTGGTTATCATAATTGCACGTGGTTGAATTATATAAATTGTGCTAACCTGCAGATGAAGGCTAATGCGAGGTAAGTCTTCTGTGTGATGTGGCTAGGCCACCCGGGTCGTATTTTCTTTCTAATAGGGGTTTAGGGGGTTGAACTTGCTGAGACGATGTCTCATCTCGGTTGTGGGATTAAAATTTCAAGTCCCTGGTGGACGGAGCGACCAGATAGCTTTGGTTGGCTATGAGGAGTCGCAGAGGTGAAGTCATAAAGATTGGAGAACGTGTCCGACTTGTAGGTCATAGGACAGTTCCTTTTTTTAGAGCCGGTCTTTTGTAGACTTTGGCCGTAGACCTCTGTTTGTAATTTTGTTGAATTATGAAAGTGTTATGTTGTGGTTTTTGCTTCCTGCTTTTCTATCCCGTATTTCATTGTCAGGGGTTTATATATTACACTCCACTTGCGCAATAATAAATGAATGGGGTCGGCGACACTACCTGAGAATGTCGCATTTGCATGACCATGGTGGGATGTTGGCGTGCTCGAGGTTCGGGGTGTGACAAATTTGGTTTTGCAGAAACTATTCTTAAACCTCATAATTTCATATTTTATCTAAACCATCGATAGATCATTCATATGCACATGACAGTCTCTTTTTTGATTCCTTTGAGAAACTCAATTGAATTTGCTCCCCAACATCCTCCTTTTAATTCTGTCCTGTTGAAAAATTCAAAGAAATTTATTCTCAATAACCTCTTTTTAGTCAATTCCTTTGAAATGTTTCAAGAAATGTCCTCCCCAATAATATCTTTCCTTTAGTCTGGTTGAAAGTTCAAGAAAGTTTTATTGAAAAGTTCAAAGAAATTTCCTTTCTAACATCCATCTATTAGTCAAGTCATCTTGATAAGCTCAAAGACATTTCTTGCACTTGAACTTTAATTTCACTTTTGTCTACTCCTGTCTTGGGAACTGTAGAGAGAGTGACATTGTACATCAATTATCTATCTTTGGATGACAATATTGATCAAGTCAAGTAATTGGATAAATCCTAACCATTAAATGTGGATTCGTTAGGATTTTCCTATCTCGATGACACCATCCTTGAAGGTTCATCATCGTCTCACGGTGTGATAGTCAAAGAATGTCCACAAAAATTTCCTTTCTAAAACACAAGCACTAGGAAGTTTCCAAACAAGACACAAATCTTCCTCTCTCTCATCCAAATTGCGTGGCCAAGGATTCACCGTCCGTTTTCCAAGCTACTGTTAGCTAAGCATTTTTCTTAGAATATTCACTTGGCTGAAGATTAACGAAGGAGGTTATCTTTGCTACTTACCCAAAGAAGACCACATGTCTACCTGGACGTCGATTTTTTCCTGTTTTTCAAACTTGTCTTGATTCCACTACTTCGGTACTATAAATTTGCTCTCGAGGGAACAAAAATTTCACAACAACAAGCCTGATATATTCACATTTTATAGATACACATATAGTAGTCCCCTAAGACCTGAGCAGGTCTTTAAACTGCTTAAGGAAGAAACAGGCAGAGGGACCCGCCCTGGGGTGGGAGTCCCTGCGTGTCTGTCTTCCATAAAGGCAGGGTTAAGGCCTTGAAAAAGATACTTAACCCCATTGCTGGACCGGCCACAATTCCCTTTAAGGGAAAAACAGCCAGCACGCCTGATCCCCGTGAAGCCTTCCCCAGGTAACCAATCCGTGGGCATGATTCAGGGAAATGATGGTGCCAGGATAAAACCTGGGTGGCCGGCCGGTTTTGGATGCTCTTGAGAAGCTTAAAAGCATTTCCTCCCCAATCTTCTTCCTTTAGTCAATTCCTCTTATAGAGCTCAAAGAAGTTCCTTCGGCTTAAACTCATTGCTTATATCGATAAGTTCTCGTGCAACTGCTTTATGTCATGTAAACAATAAACAAAGAGCAAGAATGCATCCTAAAGTGTATGAGGCTGCAAAATCAGGAGACTTTGATTCCCTGATCACAATAATTTCGGGAAACGGAGAGGACCTTTTCCACCAAACAACACCAAAGGAGAACAACATTCTTCATCTTGCGGCTCAATACAAACGGGTAAATTTCCTTGAACATCTTCTTCAAAGTCCATCAGGACCATCCCTTCTTTGGCAAAGTAACTATAAAGGAGACACTCTCTTACATGTCGCTGCTAAAGTGGGAAGCTACAGAGTGGTTCGAATGTTCATTAATTTGTCGAAATCACTTCATTGGGTCGTTGAGAACGGACAAGCTGACGCATCCAAAGAGCTACTTCGGAAGCAGAATTTACATAAGGATACCGTGCTGCATTGTGCAATAAGAGGAGGCCATGATTTGGTGGTAGAGTTGTTGATTGGAGAAGATCCTCAACTGTGTGATATTACTAATACAGCTGATGAGTCCCCGCTTTATCTTGCAGCAGATCGAGGACTTTCTTGTACCATTGAGTTAATTTTGGGTGTTTTCTCGTTGTCATCCTCTCATAAGGGTCCTAAGGGTTTGACAGCTCTACACGCTGGAATCTCTCTCACTGACCAGTAAGTATCACGATATACTAAGCCCAGTTAAAAGAAAAAATTAACGGAAGTTCTCTCTTGTGGAAGGGCTTCTCTTAGACGAGAGTGATGGTGTCAGCAGTGAGGGCCGCCATCTATCCTAGCTTTCAATAAATATAACAGTAAATTCAAAAGTTATTTATATACCATTTCATTTGTTTTGGTGAAAGGTCATACACGGACAAGCCTCTTGATTAGGTTATATACGAGGTTTATGTTTTGAAAAGATCTGAGTTGTTATCTCATTGCGTTCTCTTTATTGTTTCATTCATTGACTATTAAATAAGTTTAAACCCATTCGTCTTCTCTTGGAATGCGGACCGAAAAAATGATATCAATTTTAGATTATGCATCCATGCGGAAAAATCACTATTTTGATAACAGTGTGGGTAATAGTCTTTCTCACCCGCTAATTTCTTTCTACACGTTTTTCAAGATCTAGTTCTTTTACATTTTTCTGACTTATACCGCTTCTTCTTTTTCTTTTTTCTTTTTTTGTTGGTTTGCAAATGATGACTGGCACATTGCAATACATTTCCAAAAGATCATGGTATACATGCCCAATTTCCTAGCGCTCGAGGGCAAATTAAGACTACTTGAAAGCAAAGGGCCGCAATGATTTTACTTTTGAAAATATAGAAGGTGCTAGTCCTCTTTCATTATCTAAATTCTCCTATAAAATTGAGTCGGGCAGGATATTTTCCATAAAATGATTGGCAATTAAGTAAAAAATTTGGTCTTTTATTCTAGCCTTGTCAGCGCAGATGCCTTGCTGAAAATATGAGAAGCTTCTTCTCAAACTGTTTAATGAATTTCTAACAATTTCACTTTTCAATTGATAAACTTTACGAATTTCTGCATTATGCTAGATTGAAGGTAGTAAGGTTCTACAAGTGTTACACAAGATCACCTGAAAAAACTTCAGATTACCATGACGTAGTCCTTCCTAGTACAGAGAAAATGGGGAAACTTAATAGGATGAAATGCAACTTTAGTATCTATGTCTAGATGCTATAAACAGACCAAATCATGATATTTCCCTATTTTATTTGCAAAGGTTGGGAGAAAATCATGGAGAAGAGGCCAGAAGCGATCAAAGAAGGAGATGATTTGGGGTGGACCCCTCTTCATTACGTCGCTTACTTGGGCAAAGTCGAAGCAGTTTGACTACTCTTGCAACACGATATTTCTGTGGCATACGATTTAGACAAAGCGGGAGAATCAGCTCTTCATCTTGCAGCATATCAAGGCTGTGTCAATGTCATTGTCGAGCTTATTAGATCCTGTCCTGATGCTTTTGACATGATAAACACCAAAGGGCAATCGGCTCTTCATGCAGCCGTTATCGGTGGACGAGAGAATGTAGTCAAGTACATACTAGGGATGCCAAACATGGAGGATCTTATCAACGAACAAGACAGCAATGGAAACACGGCTTTGCATTTGGCTGCACTTCATAAAAAATACAATATCATATACATACTTGCACAAGACAAGAGGGTGGACCATTTGGCTAAAAATAAGGATCATTTCACTGTTCTTGACATTTGTTCTGCCCATAATAAGGTATGCTTGCTTGAACATTATAGAGCCAGATTTGTTCACTCGTAGAGTAGTTTCTTCAATATCGTTTAGAAACTGTGGCCCAAGCAGGTGCAAACAAACTACCCAATTGAAGACTTTTTGCATCAACTTTTGTTTTGCTTATTCAAGTGTTTAAGCATATTGACAATATTTTCAATTTTTCGTAGCAAATAGTAGCATAAATCTCTTTATTGAGTGTGACACACATATGAAATAAGGGCTCAAGGGGCTCGGAGTGAAGCGATTTCGCACTTCATATCTTATAATAAATAAATAAGAAAATTAGGTAGAATTGAACATTGTGGTTGAGCCACATTATCACAAAACTTCGTTCACTCCCACATCACTTAGTATTAGTTAGCAAACTAACTATTACTACTTGCACAAAAATACAAAGGTTTTCTCCATCATTTTCCTGCAACAAAATATCAACATCAATTAACATTGCTTACTAATTAAAATCTTATTTTATATAAAAGCCAATAAACGTAAAATCATTATTTGAAGTCTTTATGGTTCTTTCAATATATGAGTTGGTACATAATGTTTTTGTTTATTATTAAGTAAATATGTATAGTCATATCTTCTTCTTTTATTTAAAATACCAATATATCTACAAATTGGATATGTGGACAAAACGACCTAGTGACAAAGTAAAATGTAAAATATTTGTAGACAAATGAAAAATTGGTTAAGCCATATTTATGAGTATTGCAAAAAAAAAAAAATTTGCTGCTAAATAGTTGCATTCAAAATTTTATTAGTAGTCTATAACATAGTCAGGAATTTGCATTGTCATATAGAAATTTTATTTGACTCAATAATTACCTTGCCAGTAGCTAAAAAGTCGTATTTAAAAATAGAATTCTTTATAGATCCAAAAAATGCTTATATTTTTTAACCATCTAACTCATTCCCACATATTAAAGCCCCTCTTACAATCCGATCACATGATGAAACAAACAAATATCGTATTAATAGCCAAAAATGCATATAATAAAAAAATAATTTTAAGTTTGAATATTTTGCTTTATTAATATTATTAAGCGATAAAACCCAAATAGCAAGGTATAGTTTAAGAAAAACCAGTTAGTAAAGTAATTTCAATATTAGTTAATTTGGTTGTTTGGTTATACACATATCCATTTGTAAATATTACGTCGTTTGATCGTATTATATTATCAGAACAAAATATTTCAATAAGTTTCAGATTCGTGCGACAAGCGGGTCTTCAAATAGTTCAACAGCAATTGTCCGTCTTAGTCATCTCAAAAACAATGCAAAACATTTCGGGTTGGGATCCTTAAAATTGGGTGATAACATAAATGGGCAAAAGAAAGAAAAGGAAAACAAAAGGAAAAATAGAGAATAAATCAAGACTGGGATACCATACTTGAAACTGTAATTATTTACTCCAAGAAACTCTATTAACAGCTGTTATCTATCATTTATTTTGATCCAATAGAGATGATTCGAATGAATTCGTCGTATTTTTTTTGGACTTGTTGGGAGTTTTGTATGTTATAGATGGATTTTGAGTGTGTAAAATGAGGGTTTTGAAGTATTTCGCCAGGAAAATTTTACTCATTAATTGATATATTCTGTACTTTTTTAGGTCGACTATAAAGCTAATAAAGTTCATCACCTGTTGAAAGGATCTCATGGAATCCCGGGTTTTCAAGGCTGGTTTATTGAATACGGTAAGAAGAGGTTAGACAAGCAATTTGTTCTAGATCGACCATCTGTGTCTATAACCACAAGAAGTAATATTCCCAACCAAGATAATTTTGATTTGTCAAAGAAAGGCATTATGGACGTTCAACTACTAGTGGCGGGCCTCATAGCCACAGTAACCTTCGCCGTGGCCTTCACAATGCCTGGAGGTTATAACAACGATGGACCAGATCGAGGAATGGCGATTTTTGCTAAGAGGGCAAGTTTCAAAGCCTTTGTAATGTGTAACACTTGTTCGTTCCTTTGTTCCATCATAGCAATAATCTTGCATTGTGAAAGTACTATGTTCAGCTATCGCCCAGAGCCGAGACACATCCCGACCGTGGGATGTTGCATTGAAGTTGCGACAGTGGGGATGATGATGTCCTATGGTTTCGGGTTAAATACTGTACTGCATAGACCCAACGAGAGAATCGGGGAAAGCATCGCTCCCTATTATGCGTGGGGAGTTCTCTTCAGTGTGTCATTACTTTATCATTACCCGGACCACGAGGCTCATTCGTGGGTGCTAGGTAGCTCTCCCAAAAGATACATCCGAAGGTTTTTGTTTAAGTGTGGGATGCCATTGCTTGATTGGTCGCGAGGAAAGCTAATGAGTTGGGCCGGTTCTACATTCCGGTGACCTTGCGCACAGGAAATTTTCTTTTTTACTTTGTCAGCCGTCGATTTCGAGCACTTTTATGTCAGCTGTCCAATGTAAAACCTGTCAACGTCCATCGTTGGGTTGATCGCCCGCTAGATTGCCGTGCTCAAGATGAAGGTTTGCACGCCTCCGGAGTTTTGTCGAAGAATGTGATGTTTAGTTGTTTGGTAGCGTATAGTTGAAGTTACCCTTGAATTGGGACTTTGCCTTCTTACTTCTATGCATCTCTCTTCTTGGCGCAGTAGCGCAAAACCACAGAAACTGCCATAACATTTTCAGCATCTGTTAAGAGCAGGAGTTGTGGGCGATGTAAGATCCTTCCTGTCCGATTATTTCAAAAACTTCATAGGCCTTCTTGGAAGTGGGAACGTCATCTTTCTGAGATTAACTTTCAAAGTCAATTCAGTGAGTAAGTAACAACATCAAATGATTAGGTACATGAGGCAAAAGATGTATCACCATATCAACCTAAAAAAAATCAGTCACCCACTCATGCAAATACAATCATTTCGTTTTGACTTTGGTGTTCGTGTGTGGAATATATGCACCACTTGCTAATGCATGGGGAGGATTAGCGGCCAATCTCAAACAATGTAACCATTCATGGATACAAATTGTGAACAAGAAAAGTACCAAAAAAAGCCATAGCGTTGATATCAATTCAGACTTAAACATATTAATGAACTAATTTAATCATAAACATTTTCACATTAGTACGAATTAAGCTAATTCGGTCAATTTTAATCGAAAATTGCTGACGTGAACAATGGTCGTCCTACATGACATGGTAAATGCTAACGTGAATATTTTTTAAGTTTTAAAATATTTTTTTGGATTCTTTTGAATTTTTCTTTTTCTTTTCCTTCTCTTTTTCTTCTTTTCTTTTTCTTTTTCATTCGATGGCCGCTGGCAAGGGCCCTAGTCAGATTTGGCGAGGGGCGGCCTTGTACAGCCCTCGCCAAAGGGGCATGGGCTGGGCCTATGAGCCGGATTCGCATATGGGTCAAACTTCTACTTTAGGGGTCTGGGCCTTAAAGGTCATTTGGGTTATTTAGTCGAGCCGGATCCGGAAAACGTCGCTGGTCAGGATGAGCACCGGTAATGAAGTTTTCAGACACCAGCCTGCCTGTTGGCCTTGTGGTTGGGTCTAACATAAGAATCTAGCTCAAGGTCGGGGGTTCAAGGCATGGTATGGGACGAATTGCTTCAAGACTTCAAGACCAAAACACGATTGACAACGAAGAGGCAGGGAAGGATTCGAAGAAATTACTGAGAGAGTGAATTCTGGACGCTCAAAACCTCTCGAGCGATTTCAACCGGTGCCTTCTGTTCTAGTTCTCTTTCAGTACGTACGTTAGTTGATGGCCGGCGATGGTAAACCGATGGCAATTACCGGCAGATAACGGATAGGATGACCGAAGAAAAGGAAATTCAAAAGAAGGGCGCTGAGGGAGGACGAGTTTTTCCCTCTTCTTCAATCGTCCTTGCCTGTGTGTTTTCTCTCATATGTGCATGCGTGCCTCAAAAATGGTTCTCTCTCCGATCAGTGTCTTCCCGAGACTGAGGATCAACGACGGCTGGAGGAGGCGAGCACCGTCCGACGGCCGGAGGAGGTAGGCGACGTCCAATGGTGGCGGGGTGAAGAATACACAAGCTTCTCGAACGCAGCTTCTCTGCCAGGGCAATTTTTCTGTTCTTTTTCTCTTGTGATCAGCGAATTTGGACATTGGCCGTGCGAACTGATCCAGGCTGAAGCTGACCTGTTTGGCGAATGGAACAAAACTCCTCTTGCGGGCCATATAGAAGATCAAGACCAAATTAGACCTTTTTTTTCTTTTTTAATTTATTGATTTGCTTCTTATTTGTTTACCTATTTATTTTTATTTTTCATTTTTGGTTCTTCTTGCTATTTTTTTAATTTTGATTTGGTATCTTTACAAGAATCAACACTTAAATTGTCGACTAAAATTAGGCGCCAATATAGAGATGTTGATGAATTTGGCTTTCCTAGCTTCTTCTAAGGTCTTCAATCTAATCCAATCATCAATATAAAGCTTGGTCCACAAGAAATGCATTGGTTAGATACATTCCTCTTTTTTTTCACTGGTTTAATGGTAAAAAGGGGTGCAAATTGTAGCATCAAGTAAGGGCAAAAGCACGTTATGGCAACATTACACCACTATGATGACACCATATATCATTGTATATTTTTTCATCCATTGTGTTATGTCCATTTTTCTCATGTAAATGCAATTTTCCTTAAATTGTCCCACTTTCCAAAGTTGAATGCTCTATGATCATATGAAAATCATTAATCACTACAAAATGTAATCACGGGACTACATCATAGAAAATACAACTCCAACACCATAAGATTGTAAAGGAGGAAACTCGGCAAACACGATTTTGTTATCCTCAGCATTAAATTCGACATGGTTTTTTTTTTTTTTTTTGTCAGTAATTCAACATGGTTAATCATTCATATTTATATATATGTTCTGTCTTGGTTGGCCATACAAGAGGCAATAAAAATAGTGTTATTATCTTTAAAAATCCCTAAACTGATATTCCATAATATATATATCCCAAACTATATATCCCAAACTATATTTTCATCTCACAAAAATTCTTGAACTAGTTTTTTATGATACATTTACTCCAAATTGGTACCTTGACCCAAATCTAGCATCCATTAGTAGTTTAGGATCTAACATTGAGGGTAATCTTCGGTCAACTTACCAATTTGAAATTTTTCGTGAGACAAAAATTAGTTTGTGGCAAATGAGTTGTTGGTTTTTCTTAGACGAAATTTAGTTTGGATATTTTTGTCATGTGGATATAAGTTTCAAATTTTTAATGACATAAACCTCAAAAAAAAAAAAATAGAATAGTTAATTTCAAGTCAATGTCAATGTTGCCAGTAATTAAAAATATTCCAATCCCCTAATTTTTCACATACCTATCCGTGGCAAGTTCGCAAGTTCTCAAGTGAATTCTTGATTTTGGAATTGATTTGAGTATAGGAAATAATTCTGAAAAAAAATGGAACCTTTCAAAATGCATGCTTTTTGTTACAAGGACATTCTACCATGATCTTAGCTTAAATACTTTACCACTCTTTATGAATTTCTATTTCTGAAAGCATCGGTGGGGAAAGTGACATTAAAAATGCCATATCTTTATAATGTTAAAACTTTTTAAGTGATTACTTGAGTGTCATATTGGTAAAAAAAAAACAATTACTTAAGTCACTCTAGCAACAAATTCCAACAGATCGTAATTTTTTTTTTTTTTTACAAATTTTATTCATGTGGCTTTAAAAAAAAAGTCCAACGCGGAAAATTTTTCATATGGCAAAGTGAACAAAACAACGGGCTTCTCTTCTCTCTCTCTCCCCCCCGGGGCAAAAGTAAAACTCTTCTCTATTATCTTTGCGGCGTTCAACCAACAACTGTTTCAAAATGAATATACTGTAGTAACCAAATGATTGAAGCGGAAGATCACGAATTCAGGACAGAAAATTGGGAGAAGAGTTTGGTTTTGCGTAAAATGAGGAGTGGATCTGAAGAAGTCAAAGAAATTGGGAGGTTGGTTCGGTCTTGTTTTCAAAGAGAGGAATAATTGCATGTTGGAAGTTTGTTTTGGATAAACTCAGTTTAGTGTTTGCATAAGTGATGAGCAAAAGGGCAAAAGAAAAATAATAACACCAAAAATAATCTCGAAGTTCTTGCGTTTGTGCACGCTTACGGTGAGGAGAAAACAGAGCAAACGCAATGGAAAAAGAGGGCTCCGTAAATAGAGCTCTGTTTTCTCAGTAGAGAACAGAGCCCTCTTTCTCAACTCTCGTTTGTCTTCATGATGCTTCCATCGTCCTTGCTACAGCTCCGGACGATGAAATTGGAGAATGGGTGAAGAAGGGACCAGTTCTTCTAGCTTGGAAGAGGAATAGGAGGCCTTGCAGTGAAGATGAGACCATGAGTGGAGGATTGGAAATAAGGCCTTGTAGTGAAATCGTATCGTGGACGAGTTTTGAACGTTTCCTAACTTTGCTTTTTCTTAGCACGAGATTTGATAAGATGATTCCGCCCCAATTTGAGGAATTAGGGTTAGGGTTAGGGTTTTTCAAGAACACATTTAATTTGCCCCAATTCCTTAATTTGGGGCAAACAATCTCTAAACAACATCATTTAGAGGTTTAATTGTTGACTCCACCATGCCAGGAAAGCCTGTCGGAGTTTATACGATAAAATATTGTCATGTAGAATTTTTCGGCAACCCAAATCGTCGATAGCACTGAAGTTGTCGTTTTGTTTTGTTTTGTTTTGTTTTGTTTTGTTTGTTTAAGTGGTCTCAAGTAATCACCAAAATTTTTGAGTATTGAAGTAAGTGTCCTACTAAGGTTATGGGTACTTCTAGTATCATTTTCCTACATTGATAGGTAAAGACATTGATATCTCCATTTCAAGGTACTACCGCTAAGGTGTTCTTAAAACTTTAAGCTCATCTATCATCGAGATTTATAACGTTATGAGTGTGGGTATCTACTAATAATATGAAGTTCTTCACTAGTTTCATGAACAAAGAAACAAGCCTAGTCTGTTAAAACAATTAACAAAAGCACACTTGAGAAGTAATTTAGATTCCTTAGGAATTGGGTGATAAGGATGAAAGAATTCAGGAGAACGACTCGTTGCTTGGTATTCGAATAAGACGACAAATTGAAAATTTTTAGATAGGTAGTTGGTGTCAATGGCAAGAAACAGAAGCACCGCAACGAACCTCCTCTAGTGTCCACTTAGAAAAAGAGGATTCATTAGTGGAAAAGCACACATAACTTTATTCTTTTCTTTCATCCTCGTTTTCTTTTTCACAGGTCGACTAATTCTTCACTTTCCATTAGAAATTTTTCACTAAATGAATCGTGAATTTCAATCCAGGTGAAATAGAATAAAGGAACGTGGCTCTTTTGCTGGTTAAGCAATAAAATTCTCCCTTTTCTAGTGACAATAAAAAGGACCGTCGCATCAAGAAGATAGGGTAGCAGATTCATCAATTATATTAGATTCAGTTGTAGCAAGAAAGAACTTAGCAAGCTCTGCAGTTGATTTAATGTGTGACATTATGTTGTTTCATGTCTGCAGTCTAGAAAATATTTGGTATGAATCATTTTGATTTCCCACTAGTACCAACTCCCATACAAAGTTTTCCAGTCAATAGTTCCTCCTTAAACATTCGTCAAGATATTGGTCCTCTTCTTTATATATACTCTTTCCCTCAATTTCATGATTGAAATACGAAGACAGATTGAAGCAGCTTAAGATGAGTTATACCAACGTAGTCGAGGTCCTTAGTCTGGGCACACAGCATTAGTAGCACACACGATGTTCTAGGAAGATATTGCTGTTAAAAGGCCCCACGACTACAGTCAAGTATTACCTCCTAGCATCAAACTAAAAGTTGCAGAAATTTACACCATGGTGGCATGGCTTAATGAGGTGTCATTCTGCAACGTGGAACCACATTTTCTCTGCAGATTGAAAGTTTTATGCTGCAACATCTATAAAGAAACAATAGACAAGAAAGAGAACTTCCGTGAATTATAGTAAAGAATATTATGAAACTTTTGAAAGGAAAAAGGGGAATAAATTCTTCGAACAATATATAGTGCTTCACGACATGTTGTCACCTCAATATCGAAAAGAAAGAAGACATAACACAAAAATTTGTAATTCACACTTTGGAGAACTTATTCTCACCCAGTCATCACAAAAATTCAACAACGCCTCAACCAATCATGGTGCTCGATAAACAGGCAGGTAAGTTGCACTTATGGTAGATAGATAACTCTAATCATGAATATGAGAAACTAGGTAACCGGCAACAGGACAGAGACAACAGTAAGAATACACATATTACAACATTATCTTTTATACATTTCGCCCCTTATTTAGCTAACTGTATTGTCAATATACCGCATCAGTACCGTATGTTGGTTACACTACCTAAGAAGTACTGGAGTACAACATAGAAGGGCACATAATAATTGTAAAGAGCTGACCATTGGGGCATCTAAACCACATGTTGGTAGGTAAATAATGGCTACTATAACGTTATTTTTCAAGCTTTCAAAAGCATTTGTGCAGACTTTAGATATACATCAAGTTTTCCACGAGGATACCACCTTTCATTTTTTTACTACCCCAATATACTCAAAATTATAAATTTTGTTTTAACTAAGATTGGCGTTAATAACATGTGCAGTCATTATCAACAGCCTCTCTTTCCTAACATGTCGTGGGAAACTCATTGATACTAGAGATGACCAAGAATTAAGTCCTGTCCTAACAGTTTAAGCGAGCTTAAGTCCGGGCTCTAGTCCTTTGATGTTGTCAACCCAATTTGCTCACTCACTCGACTGACAGCTGCGGATTTTCTCTTGCATCAAATAAAGTATCACATACTCTCAATATGTTCAATTTCCAGTCCAATTGAATTACTGTTTTAGCAGACTTAACAAATTGCCCAGTTGTCCAGGAATACTGTACAGAATCCGGAGAATGTCTCCATTAACATGAGGGAATGCATAGTTAGCGACTTATAATGTGGTCAACATCCGACATTCAACGTCATTACCTGAGAAAGCACGACTTTAAGGTCACTCATGTTCTTCACCTGTAATATCAAAATTATTCCAGAAAAAGTGAACTTCAGGTACCCGAAGATGATCTATCTCAGCAGAAACTGTCAACACCTTCTCGCAAGCAATGGCAGTCTGAGAGGCGATGTACATGACAGATTGTTACGGATTCATTAGATACAAATAATTGCGGATGACAAGCTATAGTCACGTGACAACTTACCTGCTTTAGAAGTGGTATCGTCCACAAGTCCCAGGAGCCGTTCCTATTTCTCTACAAGTAAGGGACAGTTGAAAGTGTATGTCAACAAAAATAAGTCCATTTTCTAATGAACTGAAAAAGATAAATGATGGCACCAATTGGGAAGCAAAGTGTAGACCAACATACATGAAAAAAAGGTTAAGTTAAACATAATAACCCATTGCCAATGCAGTTTTGCCCTTAACAGAGTATACATTTCTACATACACATAATGTCGCAAGGGGTTCAGATAGGATAATAATTACCAATTCCATAAACAGACATAATTATAGTTAATGTTACATAGAGGCACAAGTTCAAAACATTGGAAGAGTAGTCGTATGAATTCAGTTCTACATATTATTTCACAGTGGCGACCATTTGTGTGATGTAGGCGAGGGCTTGCAAGCCCTAGCCCACGGACACCCCAACAGGAGTTGCTAGGCGTCCGATGAGGGTTGCTGGCCCTCGCGGACAAAGCAGAACAGCTTCGCTCTTGCCTTCACCTTTTTTTTTTTTTTTTTAATTTTAACTTTTGTCACGTCTCTCTTCTACATAGTAAAATTGATAGATAGCCATTGAACTATCTTAATTTTTTTTCTTTAAATTTTTATTGGTTATGGTACATTATGCAAACATCACAATAGAAAACATATGATTATGAGCTCTGACTTTTGCCATTGGGAAGTAAAGGTGATCCTCAAATTGCGCGTCAACTAACATTACCAAAGTTCGTGCACCCAAAAAAAGTTTACGTATGTAAATCTTTGAGGGAGACCTGGTTTGGCTAGGATCCATCGTGTGTAACATGATGAGAATGCATAACTCACGAGAAACTAGGACCATGTAGACCGAAAAGAGTAAAGGACTTGCCAGTTAATAAAAGGAAAAATAAGAAGAAGAACAAACTACAGCTAAAAGTGGGCCCACGAATGCCATTACTTTAGTAAATGAATTCAATCACATTCAATTCTTCAAGAAGAATGTTCGAATCATGCATGTGCGATGGTTCTGATTTTGAGAATTCAATTATTAAGAAGACAATAAGATTGGATTTGATGTTGATATACACAACAAAAATAAAAATTTATAAACAAATGATTGTGCTAAAAATTGTCCATGTTACATTATTTCTAGAATATAATCCACAAGTTATCTATAAATTTGATTGACAATATAGAAAAGAACTGGAATTCTTGGAAACTTCTCTTTTCGACAGAACTAATTTTTATGGAAGTAAAATATGACATTAAAAAGATGCCTTTTGATATATATGGTAATTTTGTCTTTCTGGTAACTAAATTTACATAGAAACATAAAAACTAAAACAAAGGAAAGTCAATAAATTTGGGACCACCACTTTAAATAGTAATTGAATCATTGAAGGCAATTTTGTCTTCTCGGTAAAAATTGGGTGTATTTAATAATATAAGGGGTGAAAATAGTGTCGTCATAATTTATTTGTTATTATTATTTTTGGTTGTACTTGTCCTCTTTCCTTCTAACAAGAGTTGCCCCCACGTATTATTTGTTTGCGTGTGGATAACAGAAAGTCCAAACGGGCATACGTATTTGACTTTTTGAAACTATTCTATATACTTGATAAATTTATTTCGATTTCATAGGAACAATTGAAGGTTCACTATATATATATAGTTGTCTCCTTTCTAGTACTCCAGAGAAGCTCGACTAAATTTCCTCTCTAGCATCCTCCCTTTAGACCAGTCCTCTTAAATAGCTCAAAAAATTCCTCTTACTTCAATTGATTGTTTATATTGGCAAGTTCACTTGCAACTACTCTGTGTCCTGGGAACGAGGGAGAGAGCGAGAATGCATCCTAAAATGTATGAGGCTGCAAAGTCAGGACACTTTCTTTCCCTAACGACAATAATTTTGGAAAATGGAGAGGAACTTTTCCACCAGACAACGCTAAAGGGGAACAACATTCTTCACGTTGCGGCTCAATACCGGCAGATAAATTTCATCCGAGATCTTCTTCAACATCCATCGAGATTGTCCCTTCTTCAGCAAGGTAACTGCAAAGGAGACACCCCCTTACATGTTGCTACTAAAGTAGGAAGCCGTGAAGTTGTTCAAGTTTTCACTGATCAGGCAAAAGCACTGCTTCAACCTAATGAATACAAAGAGCTACTTAGGAGACCGAATTCATATAAGGATACCTCGCTGCACTATGCAGTGAGAGGAGGTTGCAAGGGGGTGGTGGAGTTGCTGATTAAAGAAGATCCTCAACTATGTGATATTACTAATGCTGCTGATGAGTCCCCGCTTTATCTCGCAGCACATCAAAAATGTTCAGATGTCATTGAGCCAATTTTATGCGCTAACTCGTCGCCATCCTCTCACAAGGGCCCTAATGGACTGACAGCTCTGCATGCTGCAGTGCACTTCGAACTACCAGGTAAGTATCATGAGATTCTAAACCCACTTAAACAAATGATAACCGAAGTTCTCTCCCTAGCGCGAGGCTCCTCTTTGGTGAGATTGCCGGTGGTAGCAATGATGATCCCGTCTGCACTAGTATTTTGTAAATATAATAAGAAAAACAATATTCACTTCGACTTCTCATCAAAGTTCTGGAACTTTTGGCCCAATCTCTCTTCCATCGACGCTCCTTCTAGAGTCTATACTTGCTCCAATGGCTGTGTCGGAAGCCAAAAATGGAAAAGAGGGAATGGAGAGGGACACTAGAGGAGTGGAAAGACAAGAAGTAGGAGAGTGACACCCGCTGGAAAGGAAATGACCAAAAAAGAGAGGGACAACACATTTGACCGGCCACATAAGGGAGATATGATTAAAAATACTGTGACACGGAGTGTCTAAATAAAGAGTGAGTGAAAAAAAGCGCAGTCATTTATTTATTTGTTATTACTTTAGATTGGTGAAAGGTCATGCTTTTTTCGATAACATGCCTCTTGACCACTTATGCTAGAGGTTTATGTTTTGAAAATATTTACATATGTTCCAATTGGTTCATCTTCTCTTAGTTTGCGGACTAAAAGAAGAGTAGAGTTTGTACATAATAGTATTATCCGACAGAATTTCCCAAGGAACCAGGTGCATTTGGGATTACTTTTTCATTCGAAAAAATCATTGTTATGAAGATTGTACTTTTCGCAAGAACTTAATTTCTCTCTAGATCTTATTCTCCAAGCACCATCATCATCAATACCCTCCTGTGGCGGCAGTGGCAGCAACCACCATCACCGTCATACTCCTACGTCTTCCCTTTTCTCTATCATGCAGTTCGTTTTTTTCCTTTTTTGGGGTATTCTTCTTTGTTTCGACATTTTCTCCTTATGATTACTTCCTTTTCAGTTGACAATTGATGATAGGGCACACTGCAACACATTTCCAAAAGACCGGGGTATATTAATGCGATTTTTTTTAACCCTTGAGGGAAAATTATGACGACTTGAAAAAACGGAGGTGCACTGATTTTACCATTGGAAAATGTAGAAGGTGCCATACTCTAGTAAAATGATTGGCATCAGCATAAAAAGCCTTGGTCTTTAATTCTACCCTTGACTGATCAGATGGGAGAATTACCAAAAAAGTCCTAAACCTATTGTAATTGTACCAATTTAGTCCTAAACTTTTTTTTTTGCCAATTTAGTCTTAAACATTTAATAATTGTGCAAATTCAGTCCAACCGGCCGGCAAACGCTGACATGGCAATTTTAATTTTTATTTTATTTTTTAATTTTTAATTTTTTAGAATATATTTTAATTCTTCTTTTTTTTTTTCACCTTCTCTTTCCTTTGGCCGGCCGGGCACCGGCCGAAGGCGAGGGTCGGCGAGGCTTGCCCCTGCCGGTCGGAGGCGAGGGCCGGCGAGGTCAACCTTGCCGACCACTAGTGAGGGCGAGGCCCCGCCAGATCTGGCGAGGTCAGCCTCGCCGGCCGCTGGCTAGGGCGAGGCCCCGCCAAATCCGGCGAGCTTGGCCCTCGCCAAGGCTAGGGGAGAGGCAGGGAGGCGGTCGACCAGGCGGGGAGGCGGTCAACCAAGCGGGGAGAGGGAATCGGGGGACGCGGCCGAGTTGAGGGGACGATCGGACGCCCGATCCGAGGACTGGTCCAAGGGACGTCAAAGCTCGTTGCATCGCTCGCCTGCAAGTGGACGCCGCCATTGATGCCGAGGTTTGGCCGACGGAATCTAAGAGCTTCGTGGCGGTTGGAATCAAGTCGAGCCGTTCGTTCCGATGGGGCAAATAAGGGGGAATTCAGCGGAGGGACTCGTCTTCTTCATTACGGCGCGCGAGGGCATCCGATCGTCTCCTCAGCTTGGCTCCGCCTCCCCCCGATTCCCTCTCCCCGCTTGGTCGACCGCCTCCCCGCTCCGCCGCTTCTTCTCTTCCAAGTCTCTCTCTCCCTCCCCGTCTCTGCCCCAGCCTTGGTGACGGCCGAGCTCGCCAAATCTAGCAAGGCCGACCTCGCCGATCTAGTGGGGCCTCGCCTCGCTAGTGGCCGAGGTTGACCTCGCCGCCCTCGCCTCCGCTAGCGGGGCGACCCTCGCAGTGGCCGGCGAGACCGACCTCACCGGGCCCTCTCCTCCGCCAGCCAGGGGAAAGAGAAGGTGTGAAAAAAAAAAAAATATATATATATATATATATATAACAATTAAAAAATTAAAAAATTCGAAATTTAAAAAAAAAAAATTAAAAAAATTGCCACTTCAAAGCATCGCCGGCCGATCGTCCCCCATTGGCGTCCATGTCAACGCCGACCAGCCAATTTTGGCCGATGGACTGAATTGGCACAATTATAAAATGTTTAGGACTAAATTGACCCAAAAAAAGTTTAGGACTGAATTGGCACAATTATAATAAGTTTAGGACTTTTTTGGTAATTCTTCCCGAGCGAGATGCCTTGCTGAATAAAAAAGAAGATTCTTCTCAATTAACTTTACGAATTTATGACAAATTTACTTATCAAAATAAAAATAAAAATAAAAATAAAACTTTACAAGGTCTTGCATTATGCTAGATTGAAGGTAGTTAGATTCTGCATGTGTTACAATAGATCACTAGTGAAACTTCGTAGTAACCATGACATATTCCTCCCTATTAAGGAGAAAAAGGAAAGCTAAATGAAATGAAATGCAATGTAAAATATCTATGTCAAGATGCTAAAAACAGTCTAAATCATAACATATTTGTATTGTGTTTGCAAAGGTTGGAGGGAAATCTCGGACAAGAGACCAGAAATGATCGAGAACAAGATGATATAGGATGGACTCCTCTCCATTTTGTCGCTTGCTTTGGCAAAGGCGAAACAATTCGACTACTCCTACAATATGACAATTCTGTAGCATATGTTGTAGACAAAGAGGGGCAATCAGCTCTTCACATTGCAGCATTTCGAGGCCATGTCAATGTGATTGACGAGCTTCTTAGATCCTGTCCTGATCCTTGTGACATACTGAACACCAAATGGCAAACAGCTCTTCATGCAGCTGTTATCGGAGGACGAGCAAATGTTGTCAAGTACATATTGGGGATGCCAATCCTAGAGGATTTAATCAATGAACAAGACATTGACAGAAACACCGCTCTCCATTTGGCTACACTTCATAAACAGTACAAGATCATATACTTACTTGCACGAGACAAGAGGGTGGACCATTTGGCCACAAACAAGGATCATTTGACTGCCATTCAAATTTTTCAAGGTCATAAAGAGGTATGCTTGCTTGAACACCATATAGTAAGATTTGTTCACTCGCGGAGTCATTTCTTCACTATCGTTTAGAAACTGTGGTCCAGGGGATATTCATTTCAGGTACCAACAAACAAGCCAATTGAAATCTTTTGGAGTCAACTTGTTTTGCTTATTCAATTGTTTGAGCATATTGACTGCATTTCAGTTTTCCCAGCAAATCATAGCATAGATTGCTTTATTAGGGGTGACAAATCTTAGGAAAAGGGACTGAAAGTGAAGTCATATCATACTTCATATCTAAATTATAAAATTGAATAGAATTGAACTTCATGGTTAAACCACGTGTTAAGCAAAGCTTCATTCCCTCCGACATTACTTAAAATTTATTAGCACACTAACTATTACATTAATCAGGAAAAAAAGAATAAGGCTCTTTTATCCCGCTTAATCTATAATTGATGTTCCTACAACAGAATGTCAACATCCATTCGCATAGCCATGTGAAGTTTTTGGTTCATTCATGTTTATGAGTTGGTATATATTTATGATATACTAAATGTGTAGGCTCATATGTCTTTTTTCTTTTTCAATATTTTATCTATAAAGTGGATGTTGCATAAAAATGCCAGTGCATTTGTTTAGCTAAAAATAAATGATTTGAAAAGCATTTTCTTAAAAGTAATCTCTTATATCGCTTATAAAAATGAATCAACAAAAGAAAAATCATTGCTCATGAAAATATTTAAACATAAATTGTCATCAACAATGAAAAAATATTTTATTGACTAATTATTTTAAGCAATATAAGTAATCATTTTTAGTAAAATATTTTTTCAAATCATTTATTTTTGCAAAATAAATGGAGTTTTAGAGAAAATAAATAATTTAGAAAATATTCTCCTAAAAATGATCGCTTGTATCATTTGAAATAATTAGTAATTAAAAATATTCATTATCAGTAATTTATGTCTGAACATTTTCGTGGATGATTAAAAAAATTGTTCATTTATTTCTATAAGTAATATAAGCGATTATTTAAAAAAAAAAAAAAAACCTTCTAAATTATTCATTTTTGGTGAATGAAATGTATTGTTAGGAACAATGTAAAATGTATGATCCCATCACCACCTATAAGGAGCTCGTTCAAGACAAAAAGAAATGTAAAATTAATTAGATTATTTGAAAAACGTATTAAGATAAATTTATGAGTATTGCAAAAGTAACACAATATTGAATCTAAAAAGTTGCAATCAATTTTTATTTTTAATCTAGAACATAGTTATGCATTTGCATTGTCATATACAAATTTCAGTTGGCCAATTGATTATCTTTTGGGTAGTTATTATGGCCAAATTGTTAAGTCTTTATATATTCAGTTAATACCTACAATCTTGAACCTTCTAATGAATTCCCACGTATTAAAAACCCACTTAAAAATCTGATTATACACACACACACACACACAAAACGTATCAATAGCAATAGTTAACTGCATTTTGAATCAATATTAAGTTGGAATATTTTGCTAGTAACAAAATATTCAAATAACTAGGTATAGTTTAAGACAAAAAACTTAGTAATGTTCAATACTAGTTAAATTTGTTGTTTGGTTAATAAATATATGTTAGTTGTCTAAAATATAATTTATGACATTTGTAAATATTGTTTCGTATGATCATACTATATCATGAAAACAAAATTCAATTAGTATAAATTTCAAATTTCATGCAACAAGCGGGTCTTCAACCAGTTCAAAAGAAATAGCGTGTCCTACTTATCTTGAAAGCAATGCCGAACATTTTGGGTTGGGTTCCTCTAATGTTAGGGGACAAGGTAAAGGGGAAAAAAAGAAAATAAAAGGAAAAGGAAAGAATAATACAGGATAGATCTGAACTGTCTAATGGCTCCTGCGCTGAGGTGTCAGCCATTTAAGAGGTAGCTTTAAGATTTAACTTAAGAAAATTTTCTCAAAATCCCAATCCAAAAGTTGATATGCACCTTTTGACTTTAAAACGACTATTGAGCGATATTCATACAAAAGAATCAGAATATTTTGTACAATATTTAGCTAAAACCCTTCTGTTTCTTTTCTGTCCCCTTTCAAATAGTTTTTGAGGTAAAAGAGAGAACTTGCACTCTGTCCCATCTGGGAAAAGGTTTTCAACCAACTCCTAGATAATTTCATTTAGTTATAGCACTATATTTAGCACTCCTCGGGCGTTCTTTTTGTTATAAATGGGTTTTCGGTGTGTAAAGTGAGAGTCTTCAAATATTTCTTCGGGAAAGACCACTCTTTAATTGATACTTTCTGTACATTTTTTAGGTCGGCTACAAAGCTGCCAAAGTTGAACATGTGTTGCAACGATCTAGTGCAATCTCGGGTTGTCAAGGCTGGGTTATTGAACATGTTAAGAAGAGGTTAGACCATCAATTTGTTGAGGATCTACCAGCAATGTCTATCACCGACCGAGAAAATCATAAATCGTCAAAAGAAAAAATAATTGACCTTCAAGTTCTAGTGGCAGTGCTCATAGCCACAGTCACCTTCGCAGCGACCTTTACGATGCCCGGAGGTTATAACAATGATGGACCCAACTCAGGAATGCCTACTCTTGCTGGCAGGGCAGCTTTCAAAGCCTTTGTTATATCTAACACTACTGTATTCAGTTTATCCATCCTGGCGATATTCTTACAATTTGATATTTCTACGTTGGGCGCTCGCCAACAGGTGAGATATTATTTCACCGCCAAAAATTGCATTGTTGTTGCGATAATCGCGATGGGGCTAGCCTTTGCTTTGGGTACGTATGTAGTCTTGACCAGAACTGTCGGGATTGGAATCGTTCCTTATGTCATGCTTGGATGTCTCGTGATTATATATTTAATCGGTGCTTACCTGGAACCCGAGGCCCCTGCTTTCTGGGGGCTGCGTGGACCTTCCAGAGGATACGTCCGAAGCTTATTGTTTGATTATGGGTTCCTCTAGGAAAGCTGCTAAATAAGTTGGGCCTGTCGGTTCTATAGTCCCGTAACCTTGTGCACGTGAAATTTTCTGTTTGCTTCGTCAGCTGTCGAGTTCGAGCACTTGTATGTTGGCTGTCTAATTCAAAACCTCTTACTGCCGGCCCGTTGGATTGCGTGCCGGAAAAATTGCCATGCTCAAGATGACTGGAGCGCTGCAAAGACCAACATGTTTTACTTCTCGTGCGTGTGAAGGATGTACTTGGATCAAAAAAAAAAAAAAAGAAGGATGTACAAGTCGATTGAACATCAAGTTGGAAATGTTTGGTGATAATCGTTAGGTTGAAACGAAAGTGTTGGAGTTGGTGGTATTTTAATTAAAAAATGGCTCTTCGTCACGTTATTGAGTTTTGTTTGTTTCTACTTGTTGGTTGCCATTACTTTAATTTTCATGAATTACTTTCAACATTCTTCAACCTTCGTAGATGTTTGAAAAGTTTATGATGTAAATCCGCAGTGTCAAATTGATTTGTGAGTCATCAACTTCATTTAACTTTTACAGGTGAACATGGTAGAGATTAATAAATAACTGACATCATAATGAATTTACTGACGTAAGATTGATTAGTAAGTCAACAACTTTTTAATTTTACTAGTAAATCTTGTTAGGGATTAGAAGTTATTAATATGGTAATGAACATGCCATTTGTCAAATGAATTACTAAGTTACCAACATTTTGTGAGCTGTACAAGTAGAAACAGTTAAAAGTTAATGAGTTAGCAATATCGTAATGCAACCAACACCAACTTTCGTTTTAAGTGCGCACAAGGTTTTGCCGAAGAATGTGATGTTTTCTATCCATTTGAAGTTGCCATTAAATTGTGACTTGGCCTAGATTTCTATGCATCGCTCTTTGATGACATAGTTGCACAGGACTGCAAGAAGTACCTTTATATTCTCATCTATGGAGAGCAAGAGTCATGGCTCATGTGAGATCCTTGCCTTCCAATAATTCAAAAAAATTCGTAAGCCTACATATAAATGGGAATGTCATCTTTTTGTGCGATCTCAGAACTTTGAGGTCAATCCAGGAAGTTGGGACACCTGGAGTGCCATAATTTGGCACGGAGGAACACTTAAGTGCCATAACTTTAAAATGGTACACTTAAATGCCAATATCGGAATAAAATGAGACACTTAGGTGCCAATTCAGCGAAAATCCGGCAAAATGGCTAACGTGGCCATTTTCCGGTAGTTTGGTCTAAAACGGCGTCATTTTGTACGGCGACGTGGCGGAGAAAATGCAAAACGACGCCGTTTTGTGTCTATGTGTAAATAATAATGTAAAAATTAATTAAATTAGATTTAAAATTAAATTTATTTAAAATATTCAAAAAATTAAAAAATAATAAGAAAATTTTAAAAATTTTAAAAAATTTATAAAAATTTAAAAATTTTAAAAATTAAGAAAAATTTAAAAATTAAGAAAAAATTAAAAAGGGGGGTGTCAAACGAGGCGGCGAGGGCCGAGCCCTCGCCGCCGCCGCCCCCCGCCGTCACCGGAAGGGCCGGCGATGGAGGGGGAGGGTCCCGGGTCGCCGACCCCGGGCCGACCGACGGCGCGGGCCGTGACCCTCCCGGATCGCGGCGAGGGCCGCGACCCTTGCCCCAAATCCGGGCGAGAGCTCGCGGGCCCTCGCCGACCCTCCCCACTCCGTCACCAGCCCTTCTCGGCGGCAGAGGGGAGGCGGTGAGGGCTGCGAGCCTCGCCGATCCGGGCGAGGGTCGCAGCCCGCGTCCAAATCCGGTGGGGCTCGCGGGCCCTCGCCGCCTCCCCGCCGCTGCCCGGGAAGGGCCGGTGAGGCCGGGCGACCAGTGGTGAGGGCTCGCAGCCCTCGCCGTGGCCGGCCGTGGGCTGGCGACCCGCCGACCCTCCCCCTCCGTCGCCGACCCTTCCCAGCGACGGCGGGGAGGCGGCGCGGCAAGGGTTCAGCCCTCGCCCGCCCAATTCGACCCCTTTTTTTTAAAAAAAAAAAAAATTCTTAATTTTTTAAAATTTTAAATTTTTCTAAAATTTTCTTAATTTTTTTAAAATTTTTTTGAATATTTTAAATCTAATTTAATTAATTTTTATATTATTATTTATACGTAGACACGAAACGGCGTCGTTTTTGCATTTTCTCCACCACGTCGCCTTGCAAAACGACGCCGTTTTGGACCAAACTTACCGGAAAGTCGTCACATCAGCCATTTGGCCGGATTTTCGCCGGATTGGCACTTAAGTGTCCCATTTAACTTCAAAACGGCACTCAAGTGTACAATTTTAAAGTTATGGCACTTAAGTGTCCATCCGTGCCAAGTTATCGCACTTGAGCCGTACTTCGCCTCAATCCAGCAAGTAACTTCTCAAATAATTAGGTACACAAGGCTAAGAATGTATCACCGTATCAACTTATAAAAATTCAATCGCGCACTTAGCCCAAAAACAATCATCTTGCTTTGTCTTTCATGTTTGTGCATGAAATACATACGTCACTCGCTAATGCACAAAAAGCGGTAGCCGCCGATCCTCGATGGCCTAACCATTCTTCAATGCAAACCTGAACCCATGGGGTCCAACTGCTAGAAGCTGTGCCTGTTGTCATGTTCTTCGCTAAAGCTGCATCATCCACCAAGTAAGGTACTACATATTTTCGCATGTTGGCAAGAGATCGAGACGGTTCCCAGAGACATTAATAAATTTAGGGCATGTTTGGTAAATTTTGTTTATGTTTCCTAGAACAACTATTTCTGTTATTTTATTCCAAGGAACAAAAAAAAAGAATAGAAATATGTTTGGTAAAAACTTTTGTTCCCAAAAACAAAAAATATATTTTTTTTTTCGGGAATAAATTTCGAATAAAAACAAGAAGTAGGAAAAAGTAATTTATTATTCCCAAGAGCAATTTTTCTTTTCTCGTCCCTTCTCTTCTCTTTTTCTCTTCTTCTCTTTCCTCTCTTTCTCCTTCCTTTTGGCCGGTTGCCGACCTCGGCCATGGCCGGCAACCGGCCGACGAGGGCCAGCGACCTCATTGAAGCGTTGCTGCCACCAACGATGCCAAGCCATGGCGAGGCTTGTCAACCTGAGCCTCGTTGTGGCTGGGAGAGGCCAAGCTCGCCCAGCCATCGACGTCACCCAGTGGTGGCCTGGCGAGGCTCAGCTTCATTGATGGCTAGGCGAGCTTGGCCTCGCCAAATCTAGGCAAGCTTGAGCTCGCCCAACCAAAGGGAGGTCAAGCCTCGCTGGCCGGTGTGAGGCTCCGGTGAGCTCGCCGAATCTCGCCCAGCCTATCGTTGGTTGCCGCCATGGCCGACAATTGGTCACAAAGGAGGAATAAGGTGAGAAAAGAAAAATAAAAAAAGAAAGAAGAAAAAGGAAAAATATAACAAAAATATTAAAAATTAAAAGAAATAACAAAATTATACAATTTTACCAAATGCATTTCTATCACGGGAATAAAATTTTGTGCATTTACCAAGCGTGTTCACTTAGAAATTGTTTCCGGTAAATGAAAAAAAAAAAAAACGATTTCGATAAAAAATTGTTTCCAAAAATAGAATCATTACCAAATACGTCTTTACTTTCCCAGCTTCATCTAGGGTCTTTAATCCAATCCAACCTTGGATGTAAAGCTTGATCAGCAGGAAGTGCATCAATTAGATACATTCATCGTTGTTTTGCAATCCAATTCAGTTCTAATTATAGAGGGATGCAAATCGTAGCATCGATAAAGGGTGAAAGCATGTTATAACGAGCTACCTGTCTTTCGTGCAACATATTAAACACACTTTTGGCTTTACTAATCTCACCACATTTGGCAAACATATCCACAAGTGCCGTGCCCACATTGCTTGCTCGGCCAAGCTTCTTTTTCTGTGCAATATGGTAAACCTGATTGCCTAAATCTAGAGCACCCAGATCAGCTATAGCTGGAAGAACGCATACAAGAGCGACTTCATCAGGCTCAACCAATGCAGTTGACTGCATCTCAGAAAACAGTCTCAAAGCTTCATGGGGCTGTTTATTTTGGCAATATCCATTAATTATCACGTTCCAAGAATACAGATTCTTTTCTGGCATGGGATTGAAGAGTGAGCGAGCAGATTTTATGTCGCCAACATTACAGTACCCATTAATTATTGTAGTCCAAGAAACCACATTCCTCTCCGGCATTTCATTAAACAGATCCTTGGCTGGGTCCATATCTCCCAACTTAACATAGCCATCAATCATTAAGTTATATGAAGCAGAGTCCTTCTCAGGCATTTCCTCGAACAACTTCATTGCATTCCCCATATCCCCTCTCCTCGCATAACCACCTATCAGAGCTGTCCACGAGACCAGACTCCTCACGCTCATGTCGTCAAACAACATCCTCGCAGCTTCCACGCTCCCCCATTTCGCAAACAAATCCACAAACGCCGTGGAAACATACAAGTCCGACCAAAACCCCATCTTAACAACATGGCTCTGCACCTGTAGCCCTTCCCAACAGGACGTAGCCAGCGAGCCACACTTCGCCAGCGCGGTGAACGTGAAGTTATCGGGCGAAAAGCCGGTGCTCCTCCGGAGATCACGGTAGAGAACAAGAGCCTCGTCAAACCGGCGCAGACCCACGTGGGCTCTGATCACGGCGTTGCAGAGGAACCCGTCGTCTCTGTGGGGACTTTTGTCGAACAGGAGACGAGCATGGCGCAATCCCGCGTGCGGGTCGGAGACGGAGGCGACGGAGGCGCAGCTGGCGACGAGCTTGGTGAGGAGGTTGACGTTGAGGTCGAGAGCGTGGCGAAGCATAGGCGTGGATCTGGAGGAGAGCGGGTCGAGAGTTCCTGGTCCGTTGAAGGAGGTAGAGACATCTCCGTTCCAGGGGAGTCCAGACGACGGATTTCGACTGCTCCATGGACAACTTGGACTCGTCGAAGTAAGCATCGACCGACACAAAAAGAACTGTCAATTTCGACTATTTAAGCAAAATTACAGTATAACAATATAAATGCCTTGTTGCAATTTCCTATCGAAATTATTTCTGGTTTATTTTCCTAAGAAGTAAGTTAAGTATAAATTATGTAGTGAAGGTCATCGTTTTGTAATTTCCTTTTGATTGTAAATGTTTTCTTGTGAGATGGTAAATTGCTTTACACAATTGGCAATTTTTTAACGTAATTTACCTCATGTGAGAGAGTGAATTACTTCTATAATCATTAAAAGGAGTAATTACCTTTAAAGTGGTAATATTTGTTAAGACAAAGTATGTTATAAGAAGAAATTCAAAGTAGTAATTTAACTCATAAGATATAATTCATCTTACTTTGTAATAAACAAATGGAGCAAGTGTTGATTCTTAATGATCGTAATTGTACTAATTCTCAGAAAATTACTCACGGAATAATGTTCATAAAATTAGTTTCAACATCGTAAATCATCTTCTGGTTTGTAAATATTTATAAATACAAAATTATCTTATATACCGTGAATTAACATTTGAGTCCATAAATTACTCATAATCGGAATCAATTACAAGCCGAAGCTAGTCATTTTAGCAAACGGGACGTGGACATATATATTTCATAGGGGAACCAAAAAGCGCCTGCTCATTCGTTGCAATCATCCCCGACTTCCATCTCCAGCCAATTTTTACTTCGATCTCCAGCTACATGATGTCGGCTAAACTTTCACTGAGAGCAAAATTGTCAACCAAATTTTCGGTTTTTCCGCACCTTGAATTACCAAATCTGAAACCGGAATGTAATTAACCTCTTTTTACCTCTATAATTATATTTCCCCCTGAGATTGTTGCATTGCATTAGTCAATTCGATATCGAACACAGCGGATCTATATTTAGAAAAGTTGCGATGGAAACCTCATGAACCGATTGTAATCCTGCTTGGCGATACTTTGTATTATCATGTCATGACGGGTGTGGTGATGATAACTGAAACCATCACTAAGCCCCGATCCGCACAAACATGTACTTGGGTTAAAGTGAGCAGTCAATTTCCGTTGGTTCTCATTATTGGTTATTAGGTTAAAAGTGGTTATTGTTGGTTACTATTGGATAATGGGTTGTGTTAGCCCTAAGTTATTATTACATTTTTAAAAAAAAATATCCATTGCTGTAAGCACATCATTAATCTATTATACCGTTAGTTGTCTACTAACATTCAGTGCAGTTCATGTAGCTGCTGTGAGTTGTCAATCAAAGCTACATTTTGTGCTCCAATAGACGGAAAATGCCAGGGGCCATCTTTTAGTGCAGTCGTTGCTTCTTGTTAGTCAAAGAAACACATTGGTAATAACACCCTTTTTTTTATCTGTAGTTGTTATTTGATTATCAGCCAAGGATTGAGAAACTAAAGTGTCTGATAAGTTGGAAAAGGAGTGATCACTGAACCTCCAGTAAGGAATAGCTTTGTGACCAAATATACAAATTTATCTCGAGGAGAGGATAAGCTCGCCTGTAAGGAAGGGAAAAGTTTTCCCGCCAGAGAGGGGACATTCCATTACCGTTTTACTTTCTCCTTTGACATGAAACTCAATCTTGAATGTAAGTCCCAGGTCTCCTATCCCATGGATCAGGAAATACATGCGCTGAAACCTAAATAGATGGCCTTAAAGATGAGACTGTTTCATTTTTCATTACAATGAGGTAGTCCTTATACATACTCTGATCATTCTTCATTACACTGAGGTCTTACACATACTCTGAATTAATCTTTATTTTTTGCCAAGTAAAAACTATGTGTCTGTGAAGGGGCAACAAGAGTAAGAATAACTGGGTAAAGTGTAGTGAACAGGCACAAACAAGCAGCTCTCAACTCTGTCTAAACACAACGCTGTACAAGTCATGATACCACTCCGTAACTTTTATAAGTTAGATGCTCACATCCAAATTTTCAATTATCGCAAAATGCATCTCTAGATCTGGAGGCCTGTCAGCAAAATAAAACTTCTCTGCTACCTGTATTTTGCCTCCGGCCTTCTGCGGTTCAGATTCGAGCAGGTGCAGCAGTCTATCCTTTTCACAGCGAATCCAAATGCGTTTACGGTCGCACCATTGCCTAGGAGTTCCATGAAGGACAAATCGCAATGCCTGAGCTCGTTGTACAAACTGTTGGGAGAGTCTGCCAATCACATTTGGATCGGTGATGTATGCGCCAGAGGAATTTAGGCCAACATCAACGTAATGGATTTCTTGGATGCTGCTCAGAAATCTTTCTTTCGTAGTAGGTAAAATTTGAGTCCCCACCCGAATATCAGGGGCTTCATGGCTCAATAGCTCTTGTCCAGCAAAAGATGGATGTCCAGAAGATGAAGGTTCGAAATGGCTGAGCTCAGTCACCAGCTGGTTAAGCACAGTGCCACCTTTGCTAAAACCGAGGATGACAGTTTTCGGTGGATGTCCCTGCGGTGGTAATAAGCTTGTGGACACAAGATTCTTTTTCCTTGAAAGAACATTCTTCACCTGAAATACCCAACTAGTTAGCATGAGAAAACATTCTTCACCTGAAATGCCCAACTAGTTAGCATGAGAAAACCATCATACCAGAGACGACTTTCGAGTTTCAAAAAGACCAAACACATGAGATCTTAAATGGCTAAAAGGAGAAGTCATATTCTTAAGTCGCAAAATAAGTACGCTTCTAATTGTCACCCGACTTCATTCCTTCTCGTTTTCCAGGCTATTTTCTTCAAGCTTTTTTTCTACTTGGTGCTCACATTCTATCATGCTGTATACATTTCCAAATTCAGGTGTCGACCTGCCTAGAAAAGAAATTTAGTTACAGGCACTATTTCTCAAGATGCTTCATGTATCCATCATGTTCCTCATGTACGGACCACTCAAGGAAGTAACAGATAATATACTATGACAACGAGCGAAAGAGCATGTAGCAGAGAACACATATCATATGACTCCATGTCCCATACACAGCGATTTTCTCTGCAAATTAGTAATTCTTCCCAATTTCATGGTACAGTCATCTTCCTTACTTTTGGGTAATTTTTCCTTATCTTATTCTTTTTTTCTGGGTGATTTTCCAATTTTTCTTTGTAACTTGTAAACCCCCTTGGAATCATGGAAAAACCAAACAAAGATCCTAGCAAGCAACTGGCTCCTCCCATATCACACTCCCTATGACAAGATTCACAGAAACACACCACATCAAACAAATGCACAAAATCGCTTCAAAAAGCCATCAGCAAACGACACAACTTTTCAGTTTTTTCAAATGCCCCGTTCCCAAGATCCAGCAGTACACTCCAAAGAGCACAAGCACCGGGAATGACTTAACCTCCTCAAGACAATTTGACAACAGCGAGACGGTCGACGAAGAAGCAGGGAACCCGACGTGGCTATACGATCTCGGCTCCCCATACTTGTTCGCCGAAGGGACGAACTCCTTATAGACGGCAAAGGGCCCGTTGAAGGTGGAAGCCTCGACGACCCACGCGTTGACGGCGCCGCCGAACTTCGAGACGAGAACGTCGGCTATCGCCTGCGGGTCCGAGAGCCTCTCCACGACGGGGTTCCCGGTCCCTCCGACTCGATCCCCATTGAAGAAGACGGCATTGGCGGACGGCGCCTGTCCCCATCACGGCGAAGCGCGAATCACTCAAGAGTGCGATTAGGGTTTTGCAGTGGGGCGAGCAGAGGGGCGGGGGCGTACGAGTAAGGTCTCGGAAGACGGCGAGAGACGGAGAGATACGGCGACTCGGCAGCGGGCGGCGCCCTTGGCGTGGATCGGGACCTTCAGAGTAGCGCTCCATCGATCCATCAGCGCCGGAAAACCCTGGCGTCAAAGCTACTCTATCAACACAAGCTTATTGTGAGGTAGAAATTCCCAATTGGATTCTCTCCAAAAATAAAAATAAAAATACATGCGAATGGTAACGTTTCTTTTTTTTTTTTGTTAAAGGGAAACGAAACAAAAAAAGTGTTTATATTAGGAGAACAATTTTGAACAAAAAGAACGCGTTTGGTAACGTTTGGTCGAAAATAAAAATGAACGAAACACGTTTGGTAAATTTTATTCTTTTTTTGTTTCTTTTAATTTTTTAAATATTTTTATTTAATTTTTAATTTTTTCCTTTCTTTTTATTTTTTTTTTTTTCGGCCGGTCACCGCCTCCGGCGACCGGCCGATGAGGCGGGCAGCCTCGCCCGGCCATGGTGAGGCTCGCCGGCCTCGGAGGCCGAGCCTCGCCGTGGTTGGGCGACGCTTGGCCTCGCCTTGGCCGGGCGAGCTCGGCCTCGCCAGATCCGGCGAGGCCGAGCGTCGTCGGCCCGGCGAGGCTCGGCCTCGCCGCGCCGGCGACGCCTAAGCCTCGCCTTGGCCAAGCGAGCTTGGGCTCGCGGGGCCGGCGACGCTCGGCCTCGCCGGATCCGGGCGAGGCTAAGCCTCGACGACCGATCGCCCGGCTATGGCGAGGCCGGCGACCGAGCAAAAGAAAAAGAAGAAAAAAAAAAGAAGAAGAAAAGAAGAAAAATAGAGAGAAGAAACGTTTCCTTCATTTTTGTTTTTAAGAGCAAAAACAACAAATTGTTGTTTTTTTTTTTGTTCTTATTTCATTCGTTAAAACAAAAAAGAACAAAACGCAACCAAACGCGTTTGCATTCTTTTTTGTTAAAGGAACACTTTCCGTACGAAGTGTTCCGGAAACGAAACGTTTCCATGCACGCCCTTACTTTCTGTTGATCAACCAAAATTGCAATATGTTTCTTTTTCTTCCAATTTTGCCATAAGATATCAATTTCTGCATTTTCGGAATGAGAAATCGATCCTTTTTCTTAAGCACTCCCCAGAAATAAAAGGGTCAAGATAATAGTAGTTACACCAAAACAATTTGGGAAAATCAATGAAAAATTCCTAAGCCATGCCTTCTTGAATAAGTTTATTTTAAACTTTCCAATAAACTTTAAAAGTCTTTCAATCTGTATCCTTGAGACAAATTTAATGTATTATAACCACTAACGGATTAAAATCGGGATTATCCTTTCAAAATTTCTTGCTTTGTTCTAGAAATGGTCTTTTCTCGAGTGGTGCTTGATGAGAATAAGAAATTCTAAAATTGCCCTGACTTTCTTAAATTTTTTCAGTCTAGTCCCTTACAAGACTTCTTTCTGCTGAGTGCATTGTAACCGTTTCAGATGGAAGATACCAATCCATATCCTGTGAAGAAGAAACAGTTCAATTTCATGTGGGATGGAAGAGATAAAACTATCCGACGAATATACTCATCATTTTAATAGTTGCTACATTCGATTCATCATAACTTATTCTATTGACTTCCCAATTTTCATCAAAATAAAGGGATATGTGCAACACAAGTCCTAAAACTTACAAGGAAAGTGCAATTTAGTCCTAAAACTTACAAAAAGTGCAATCGAGTCCTAGAACTTGTCATATTGATTCAATTGAGTCCTAAAGTTAACGTTGTCAAACTGAGTAACGGAAAATGCTGACGTGGCGCTGACGTAGCATTTTAAATGATTTTTTTTATTATACACGTGGCTTTTAACATTATTTTATTCTTGTTTAAATTAGATTTAAAAACAGAAAAGAAAAAGATAAATTTATTTAAAAAAAAAAAAAACTGTGCAAAAAAATAAAAAGGCACCGGTGGTGCTTCCGCCGCCGCCCATCGCCGGAGTGGTTGGCGATGGTCGCCGCCCCGGGCGGGGTGGCCTGCCTTGCCCGGGCGAGGCCTCGCCGGCCCTGGGCGAGGGCGCCACTCCCGCTGAGTCGGGCGAGGATGCCCGGATCGGGGCCCGCCAGGGTCGGCGATGCTCGCCCAGATCCGCAGGCGTCCCTAACGCCGGATCGGGTGGAGTCGTCGGTGGCGGTTGGGCGACGACGGTAGTTCGATGCAGCAATGGCGTCTGTGGGGGTCGGCGGTAGGACGTCGGAGAACGGTAGCAGCCCGACCGCAAAGGGTCATGGCTGGTTTGCTGGGGATGACGTCGGGGCTATAGTGGCACGAATCTATAGCAGTCCGGTGCAAAGTGTGACGGCGACGGAACCCCGCCCTCCGGAACCCACTCACTCGCATCTAGACAGCTTCAGGGCACGGCATCGAGAGTGCGACGGAGCTGAATCAGCGTGCCCAGATCTGGGCGAGCATCGCCGACCCCAGGCGAGGGCCGGCGAGGCCTCCCGCAGGGAGGGCGAGGGTCGCCGGCCCCCCGTGAGGGCCGGCGTGCCCAGATCTAGGCGTCCTCACCCGACTTGGCGGGGGCGATCGGGCCTCGCCTGGGCCGGCGAGGCCTTGCCCGGCCTCGCCCGGGCCGGTGACCGTCGCCGCCCCTCCGGCGATGGGCGGCGGCTGCGGTGGAAATGCCCGCCGGTGCCATTTTCTTAATTTTTTAACAGTTTTTTTAATTAAATTTTAGTTTTTCATTTTTAGTTTTAAATCTAATTTTTTAAAATTTTGAATAAAAATATTTTTATAAAGCCACGTGGAAAATATAAATTTATTTAAAATGTGACGTCGCGTCACGTCAGTATTTTCCGTTAATAAATTTGACGGTGTTAACTTTAGGACTCAATTGAACCAATTTGACAAGTTTTAGGACTCGATTGCACTTTTTGTAAGTTTTAGGACTGAATTGCACTTTCCTTGTAAGTTTTAGGACTTGTGTTGCACATATCCCCAAAATAAAATATGCACTCACAAAAAATATTGAAAGCACTATCCATTACCATTATGAGAATTATGTATTCTATTGACTTCTCTCTGAAGCAGCTTCTGATTTGTTAGGCAAAGAACGCCTTGGACTCTTTCTGAGTGTTTTGTCCTGAGTATTCTACATTATTTTCTGTATGTCCGCGGTTTTCGTTGCTTTGTGTAGATTTCTGTTAAGCGCACCTGATCACTAATTTACTTTCATCCTGTATATCTTTCATGTTGTTGTTGTCTTATGCCGATGCCCTAATGGTATTGTTACCGTTTTCCTAGGATTAGAGAATCTCTTTATTAAAAGTCTTTTTTTGTCCTATTTTAATATGACATCCTTCCCGCAATTTTCAAACTTTCCTGAGGTTTCTCCCCGTAATCCAACTAGAGGACCTTGGGTAGCTTATATATTCTAAGATCTTACAAAATGGAGGAGAGATCCAATAGAGCAGAGTTTCTAACTAGGACCTTGGATAACTTAGATTTTGATACGCTTTTTATTCTCTCTACATTTTGTTTATTATTTATTTTTATTTTGGGGCTTTGGCACTTTGGACGGTTGAAAAAAAGTGGACGAAAGTTTATAAAATAAAAATAACAACTCAATAGAGAAGAGTTTCTAACGAAGACTGAAGAAAAAACATAAAATTATAGGAAAATAATGAGGATTATATAAGTCATTCCAAATTCATTGCATCCGTATTAGGCACCAATATGGCTTGCCACTATCTCTACCATCTCTATCTCATTCTTGCTTAAAAATTATCAGAGTTCATGAGAATTGCGGAATTTTGAAGTAGTCTTATGGCATTCTATTCATTTTTGTTGTGAATCATTCAAAATTTTCCCGATAACTTTTCAATAAATAAGTCGTAATGGTCATGAAAGATCTCCTTGCGTTGTACCGCGGGTCATTTTGGTGTAAAGTAATGAAATAGTCTTGAAAATCGGTCGAAAATTATTCAAGCATCAACGGCAAGGTTCCTATTTTTCTCACCCACTTGATTTTATGTTATCATGGTCCATGAGAGTTGAGGAAATTTCAAAAATATTTCCATGATTTTTAGGTTGTAACATATTGTAATTGTGGCAATTTTTATGCAAGTCAATGAAAACTTTCGTAATGACTTCCCAATAACTTTTGTAGCACATCTAAATTTGTGATACTATAGATCATTTTGGTGAGACCTTTATAATTTTTGCCTTGGATATCAATCAACCAATGTCCAAGCATCAAACCATTGATATCATTTCTTCTTAATTTCGTTGCCCACTTTGAAACTATCACGGTTCATAACAATTGAGAAAATTTGAAATATTATCGTGGCATTTGAATTTGTACCACATCGTATCATTTTATTGTAAGTCATTAAAATTTTTGCAATCTCTTTTTTGAATAGGTTGTAATATATCTTACTTTGTCGTGCTACAATTTATTTTTGTTTTGGAAAACAGTGGATTTAGTTTTAGACATCAGTTGATCGGTGACCAAGCATCGACCAATCGGCTTCTTTTGTTCCATCACTGGATTTGAAATTATCATTGTTCATGAGTATTAGGGAAGTTTAGAAATACTGGCACAGTTTTTAATGTCGGAACACAGTAATTGCTACAATTTATCGTAAACCAATGAAAAAGATTCTAATGACTTTGCAATGAACTAGTCATAACACACCTAAGTTTTTGTAATACAACAATTAATTTTGGTTGTAGCACAATAAATTCGGTGTCAAATACTAATCGACCAATGTCGATGCATCGTCCTCGATTCCTATCTGGTTCCGCACTTGCTTTAATATTTCCATGGCTCCTGATAATTGGGAAAATGTTACGTATCTGGAGGCATGACACGACATACCCGTGTTCGTTTTGTTGGAATTCAGTGAAATTTTAATAAGGGCTTCTCAATGAACAAGTCCTGGGGGACATTGAAAGTAGTTGTCGATCAACTGACACGTTTAGACAATCGACCAAGCTTGGAAGATAAGTGTCAGACATTTTACGGAAAAAATGAACCGTACTATGAACGAATACGACTTGCTCCATGCAGAGCCAGTATGACCTTCTAGCTTGCATTATGATATAATGAACTTAATTACAGTTCCATTAATAAGAAGGGTGAGAAGTTGCAAGCTATTACTATAAGAGTCTCATGCTCATTGCAAAATAATCAATTTGAGCTATAACTACTTCATAACAGCTACTACTCAAAAGTCTGAAGTTGGTAATCCTATCAAACCTCACCAAGGTGCTAGCAACTAGGAAGTCTTATCATGTTAAATAACACAGCATGAGCCATCTAGAAGTTTGGTCTCAAACATATTGGCGATCAATCATGACATGTTAGAATAATCTATGACAGGTTTTCCAAAAGCTCGACATCTAGTATAACAAGAAAATTTCCAGTCAGGTGTATGCCACAAACAATCCTCGACGTATTGACGCATTTTAACATGTTAATCAATCATCGAAGCCATGGAAGCTTCAAGAGCTAAAATGTTCTATTAAAATCACCATGAATACGAAGGGAAAAAAGAAGAAGTTACTCCGTCAAACACTGAGAGTCGTGGGTTGCGTGGATTTGATTTTGTGGCATATTGTTTGATATTCGAGTCAGCCATGGATGAATTTTTCCCCCACCAGAGAATCGATACCATGCTGGTGATGGCAGTGGTTATAGGCCGCCATTGTCTGTCTCAGTGTGCACATATGTGTTTGATTTGTTGGAATGGCTATTGTTTTGAAATATACGTTTTCAATGTTCATCGTCGGTGAGGCTTGGCGATGGCTGAAGAGATGACCGGTGTTAATGACCTGGTTGTTGGGAAAATATGACAAATGATTGGGAAGAACAATGAAACCATACTTCGTGATATTACTTTGTTTAATGAATTATTTATCCCATGACGTTATTCATAGTCACTGACAAATTTTGTTCAAGATATAACAAAATCTTGATTGAGAATATTAGATAATAATTTTAGTATTTTTTCATGATCTCTCAAGGAAAACAATTGGAAAATATTGCTGTATTTTTTTTTTGAAAAGAATGTTCGAAAAGACTTTGACCATAATTAATCTAAAAAATTATGTACTTATTTTTGTCTTTTAAACAGAGGACCCCTTTGAAAAATATCACAAAATGAATAGATATGTTCTTAAAGGTTACATTGAAAAAAAATGAAAAACTAGAAATTAAATTAACAAAAAATAAAAATAATTATAACTCTTTTGTGAACAATTGCATTATTTCAACATGATTATATTGTTAATTTTTATAAATATGAATCCGAATTTTTCAATAAATAAAAATAATAATAATCGCTGATTAGTACCAAATTTCATTACGACGCATTTAAATCTTATCGAAATGGGACAAAGTACCTTTTAATTTGTTTACAAAACAAACTACCAACAGAGGTGATGGTTAGTGAGGTTAGCCGTTGACATCAGACTGGTTGAGATTTCAGCATGAGTTCATGTAGTGAAGTTTCAGAGTTGAGTTCGTCGGTGGAGAAGCTTTGGTGATGGAGAAGACTTTGTGAAGAAGAAGGGATTGGGGAAGAAGACGCAAAAAAAAGAAACAGAGAAAGAAGTAAAAAAAAAAAAAATAGAAATAGGAAATTAAAGCGGTAAAAAATAAAAAATAAAAAATAAAAAAAAAAATCTGAGGAGGGTCGGATTTGGTTATTTGGTTCGGATCAGGTGGCCGGGTTGGATCAAGGACGCTATGGGCTGGAGGTATTGTGAAGCTGGGCTGAGCGTGTGTGCTGAGTTTTGAATGGGCTTATAATGAATAGAGACAAGGGAAATTAGCAACTCGGGCTTGAATTGTTGTAATAGCCCGAGTCCATCAGGCTGCGCTGCGGCTATATTCGGACGGGGTCCTGGGGCCGGTCCGAATTTAGACCCAACCCGGACCGCTAGGGTCCGGGGAAGACCAGTAATCGGACCGGGTTCCCTGATCCGATCGGAGTTTCATTTTTCCAGAATTTAAAAAAATGCAAATTTTTTTAAAAATAATAAATATTTTAAGAAATGTAAAAATTTAAAAATTCAAAAAAAGTTTAGAAATTTAGTTTTTGACTAGTTTCATTAGATTTTTAGTGTTGACTCTCGTATAGAGTAGTTTAGGAATAAAAATGTGAAACTCTTTCGATAAAAAGTAAAACTCAAAATTAGATAAGTCTTTAAGGCTTTATAATAGAACTTTTTGAATGCTTTCATTCTTAGAGACAATACAAGGTCATTGTTTAAGCACTTTCATTTCAACTTTACTTGATTGCATTCTTTCAATACATTAATTGTTCTTTTATTTTCTTAAAATGGTTATGATGAATTTTAGGATTTTTGATTAGTAAAAGACTACCTGTCATTTTGGTTAGCAAATAGTTGACTTTAGATACCAAAAGAACACTAATTAGATAACTAATGTAATCAAGTCCCATTCCCTAAATCTCTAGTTGCATAGAAAGTGAAGTATTCTTCCGTTCCTCACTTGATTTCTAGCCACTTCATTAGGCTAGTGGTGACTCCTTACATCGAATTTTTAAGATCAATTCAAATTTAAATTAGAAATCTCATGTCACTTGAGGTATAGTTTTGGGAGAGACCACGTTTATGATTGAGCCGTTTGTGGTGTTATCGAGTGAGGTCCATCCGAGACCTTAACTTGTATGTACCATTTGAACCGTCTAACAAACAATTCCTCTAAATCTTTTCTCAAAGGTGACCCCTTCAAGGATAGGCCGCAACAAAAGTTATGGACCTCTAGAAATTTCATGGCTTTTTGGGCTCTTGGGCCATTTGCTTGGTTTATTGAGCTTAGAATTTTTTGGTCCGTGACACATGCACCTCTATTGAGTAATGCTTGAGTGGCAACCTCGAGGCTTGGCCCAAATTGAGCAAAGGTGGTTGCTTCACGATGTTGTGTTAATTCTAGTTTTGTAACCTCCAAGAGGGATAAATGTGTTTGGTGCACATGCGTAATGCACATGAATGATGGCCACAAACATCTTGCACAAAATGCGCTATGAGTTTTTCTGCCGATCCTTTAAAGAAATTAATGCATGATTGAAACAATTTGTGAAGTCCTCTAGTTCAAGGCATTGTAGGAACGGCCTATAGTAAGTTCTTGCTCCATAAAAGGATCCGGTGGACATTGCAATGATAAAATATACATTAAAACTTGTGCATCAGTTTTTTTTTTTTTTTTTTTTTGGATTTTATGTGAATTTCTCCATTTCTTAAAACATGAATGACTTCAAATAATATAAGCTTGTACATTAAGCTACCCTTTTTCTCTACACAGGTATCTACCCTACTTATTTTCCCCATTTCTGGTAGTATGGAGTACAAATTTACTCATAATCGGTTGATGTGAGGTGTTTTAACGGGAGTGTAGTGAACCGAGCGTAGGTCCTTTGCTTGTGAGTTCATCATTCGTGTATGATCTGCGTTTGTCCTTTAACTTTTTTCTCTCTCACTTCAATCACCTCCCTTTCGAACACTTCAACAGTACAATATTGTACCGTACACATTAATTACTAACTTTGGATGACCATAATCGATGAAGTCAACTATTTGAAAAAATCTCAGCCATTGAATGTTGATTTGTTAGAATTTTCCTATCTAAATGGCACCGTTCTCTGGAGATTCCTTAGAATATTCACGTGGCTGAAGAACTATCTGCGATAGTTCTCGCTGCTACCTACCCACAGGGAGGAGGCAGGGAAGTCTAAAGTCACGATAATCCAGGAAGTATGCTATAGTTTTGTCTCATGAAAAGTGGAAGACAAGATGGTTCAAAAGTAAAAAAATAAAAAGGACGATGGTTCTCATTGTCACGTATCCACAGGGGAAGGCATAAAAGTCTAAAGTTACCAAGTTCCAAGAAGCATCGTGGATGTGCAATGGTTTTGCTTTTGATTAAGCGTGGAAGACAACATGCTTCAAAAGTAATAAAATAAAATAAATAAAATAATAAAATAAAATAAAATGTAAACAGCTTAAAAGCGGAAGACAACATGGAAAAAAAGTTAAAAAGTTATAAAATAAAAGACGCCTCATGAGTGGAAGACCAAATGAAGTAAAAAAAGTCAAAATAAAATAAGACACCTCCCGAATGGGAGACCACATAAATTAAAAGTCAAAAAAAAAAAAAAAAAAAGAAGAAGAAGAGAAGCCGCATTGTTGGAAGACCAAATGGGACAACAGTCAACATTATATAGGGGAGACCTGGGCGTTGATTTTTTTTTTTTTTTTTGGCTGTAATTTATTTTGCAAAATATATTTTTGAAAAAATATTGTCCTCATTTTCAAAATTGAATAATTATAAAAATGGACTAATGGAAAATATTTTCTTAACCAATGAAAAATCTATGCTTAAATTTAAGAAAATAATTTCCTCTTTCAAAAAACTTAAAAATATTTTCCAAAATATGATTATAAATTGATGCTTAAATTCAAAACTCTACACTTGGACATGAGAACCCCAATTCTTGTTTCTAGGTTCCCGGCATTCAGGATCAAGTCTCTAGTGCTTGAGCTTAGGTCCATTGAGGCCGGGCTCGAGACCTTGGTGCTCGAGCCTAGGTTTATTGAGGTTAGGCCCAAGCCCTTAGTGCCCGTGCCTGATTTCGCAACACCCTAGCCAGGTCTATAAAGGACTTACTTATGCCATGATGCTCGAGTTCTAATCCATGTGCTCAAGTTCTAATCCATGGGCTCAAGTCCTTTGTTGATGAAATGTTTGTTCTTATAAAAATACTTTTAAAAAATCTAATTCTTAATTATTATTTTTTTTTTTTTTTTTTCATTTTCTTTTTTTCTTCTTCCTCGACTGGTGGCCGGCCATGGCAAGTAAAAAATAATTAAAAAAATTGAATTTTTGTAATTTTTCCTAGAAAATATTATCATTTTCTTGGAAAATTACTTTCTAAAAATATTTTTCAAGAAAATCACATTTTCCAACATCCTCTCTTTAATTCATTTCTTTTAGATAGCTCAAATAAATTTCCACCATGACATCCTCCCTTTAGTCTAGGGCTCTTTGAAAGCTCAAAGAACAACTTGTTGAAAAGTTCAAAGAAATCTCTTTCCCGAATATCCTCCCTTTAGTCTAGTCTTGTTGGAAGTCTCAAAGACATTTATTGCACTTGAACTCATTGCTTATTATTATTTTTTGGTCAATTATTATCATCAATTTAAAATTGATGAGTTCACTTTCAATTAATCTTGTCCTGGAGAGAGAGACGGTGACATCGTATATCAATTATCTTCGGATGATAATAATTGACCAAGTCAATATAATGGATAAATCTCAGCCTATGAATGTTGGTACGTTAGAATTTCCCTATGTGAAGGCTGACATCCTTGAAGTTTCTTTAGAATATTTTATTGGGTGAAGAACTAATTAAGATGGTTGTCATTGCTGGGGTGTGCAACTGGACCGGGTCCACCCCATAATCGGACGGGCCCAACCTAAAAATAGGTTCAGGAACCGGTTCCCAAAATTCAGAATTGATTTGAACTAGTCTGGTTCCCGGTTTCGAGTGAATACCTAGCCCGGAACCGAATTGACCGGACTGGTTTGGGAACCGGTTTTTTGAGTCCAAAAGTCCAAAACCTATCTCCCCCCCCCCCCCAATTTCTAATCATAGAATTGCATTTTTCCCTCTCGCACGGCCCTCCTCCTTCGTCAGCCCTCCTCCTTCGTCATTCCTCTTCCTTGCCCGCTTCCCTCTCTTGCCGGCTTACAGTCACACCATCTATCGCATAGGATTTTTGCTTTGCCTTATAATGTTTGTTTATGATAATTAGCTTTGTGGATCCTTAGTTTTTTGTTTAGTCAAAAAGTTTATGTATTTATTGATTACATGTGTTTAATGTTTCAATACAAATTAGGAGGATTGCATTATTTTCTTGTGTACTAATGTAAAATTCAAAGGCGTATACGATATTGAACAGTTGTAAAACAAGTTCCAGTGGAAACAGGATTGACCTTGAAACCAACTCGGAAAAACATGGTGTTTCCAAAATAGGGTCCAGTGCAAACAAAATCGGGTATTAAGTCCAAAAAATGGGAATCGATTATAATAGGGTTGCGTGTAGGATTCAAGTCTAGAACCTATCCAACCTGTTCGTCCTTAGTCATTGCTCCTTAGCTAGACGGGAAGGTTGGGAAAAGTGCCAAAAAAGTCCTAAACCTTTTTGTTTTTGTGTTGATTTAGTCCTAAACCTTTTTTTTGTGCCGATTCAGTCCTAAATATTTTTACGTTGTGCCAATTCGTTCTTTTTCTGGCCAATTTTGGCCGGATTTTGCTATTTGACCGGACGCCGGCTGGTTGACATGACCTGATCGGCGTTGACGTGGACAACTTTAATTTTTTTTTAATTTTTTAATTTTTTAATTTTTAATTTTTGTCTTTTTCCTCCAAGAGACATAAATGTTTTTGGTGCATATATGTGTTTGGTGCACATGCGTAATACACATGAAGAAAATGACGGCCACAAACATCTTGCAAAAAATGCGCTGAGTTTTTTTGCCGATCCTTTAGAGAAATTAATGCATGATTGAAACAATTTGTGAAGTCCTCTAGTTCAAGGCATTGTAGAAACGATCTATAGTAAGTTCTTGCTCCATAAAGGATCCGGTGGACATTGCAATGATAAATATACATTAAAACTTATGCATCAGGTTGTTTTTTTTTTTCTTTTTTTGATTTAATGTGAATTTCTCCATTTCGTAAAACGTGAATGACTTCAAATGATAGAAGCTTGTACATTAAGCTTCCCTTTTTCTCTACACAAGTTATCTTCCCTGCTTATTTTCCCCATTTCTGGTAGTATGGAGTACAAATTTATTCATAATCGATTGATGTGAGGCATTTTAACAGGAGTGTAGTGAACCGAGCGTAGGTCCTTTCTTTGTGAGTTTGTCATTTGTGTACGATCTCCATTTGTCTTTTAACTTTTTTCGCTCTCACTTCAATCACCACCCTTTTGAACACTTTAACAGTACAGTATTGTACCGTACACATTAATTACTAACTCTGGATGAGAATAATCAATGAAGTAAACTATTTGAAAAAATCTCAGCCATTGAATGTTGGTTCATTAGAATTTTCCTATCTAGATGGCACCGTTCTCTAGAGATTCCTTAGGATATTCACGTGGTGGAAGAACTATCTGCGATGGTTCTCACTGCTACCTACCCATAGGAAGGAGGCAAGGAAGTCTAAAGTTACGATAATCTAGGAAGTATCATGGACGTACAATAGTTTTGTGTCTCATGAAAAGTGGAAGACGAGATGGTTCAAAAGTCAAAAGATAAAAGGAAGATGGTTCTCATTGTCATGTATTCACAAGGGAAGGCATAGAAATCTGAAGTTACCAAGTTCCAGGAAGCATCGTGGATGTGCAATGGTTTTGCTTTTGATTAAATGTGGAAGACAACATGCTTCAAAAGTATAAAAAAAAGAAAAATCAATAAAATCAATAAAATCAAATAAAATCAAATAAAATAAAATCAAAATCAAAATCAAAATAAAATGTAGACAACTCAAAAGCGGAAGGCCACATGGGAAAAAAATGAAAATGTTATAAAATAAAAGACGCCTCATAAGTGGAAGACCAAATGTGGACAAAAGTCAAAAAGTCAAAATAAAATAAGACACCTCCCAAGTGGGAGACCATGCTTCAAAACTAAAAAAAAAAAAAAAAAAATCAAAATAAAATGTAGACAACTCAAAAGCGGAAGACCACATGGAAAAAAGTTAAAAAGTCATAAAATAAATGGTTAATATCCTGAAAAACCTTAATTAGTACATTTGTGACAAATTTACTCCAAACTATTTTTTAATCATGAAAAACCCAAAATTGATACACATGTGACAATAGTAAGCTATATTAATATACCTAAAATACTAAAATACTAAAATATGTAATAAAAATAAATACTAAATATATATATCCATATAAGATATAAATAAATTCAATATATATAAATAAAAATGAAATTGTTGGTATTTTTCAAATTTTTATTTTATTTTTTATATTAAGTTTAAAATATTATTTTAATTTTATTAATTAAGAAATTTTTATACAAGAAAAAAATTTAGTTTTCTAAATTTTGCAAATTCTATCCACCTATATTCTACATTCTCCATGAGATAATTTTATCTAAGTTATATCTCTCTTATTTGACTTTGTCCTATCTTGAGTAGGTATTACATATAGAATAGAATTATCATATTCTAAATTTTAACCGGACTACTAAATGCAACCTAATAGTACAAAATTCTATAGTACATTATAATTTGTCTATTGGTGGATGACGATAATAGATGAAGTCATCTAGTTGGCGCCATTGAACATTGATTCGTTGGAATTTCCCTATCTAGATGACACTATCCTTGAAGGTTTCAGAGAATGTTCACTTGGCTGAAGAACTTTCGAAGATGATTCTCATCGCTATGTACTCCCTGGGGAAGGCATGAAAGTCTAAAGTTATCATGTTTTAGGAAGTATCGTGGAAGTGTAATGGTTTTGCTTTTGCTGAAAAATGGAAGCAAAGATGCTTCAGAAGTCCAAAAAGAAAATATTAAGACAACTCAAAAGTGGAAGAGCAGATGGGACAAAAGTCAAAATGTCAAAATAAAATAAGAAGCCCTCACAAGTGGAAAAAACAGATGGGACAAAAGTCAAAAAGTCAAAATAAAATAAGAAACTGCAGGAGGGACGTGAGCTGATTGTTTTTATTTATTTTTATTTTTTTGGCTTATCCATTTGGTTTAGGATTATTATATTCTAAACTTTATCCCGATTGCCAAACATAACTTAATAGTACAATATTATATAGTACACTATAATTTGTCTATCTATGCAATGACAATAATCGAGGAAGTCATCTTGTTGGATAAATGTCAGCCATTAATCATTGATTCATTGGAATTTTCCTATCTAGATGACACCATCCTTGAAGGTTTTAGAGGATGTTCACTTGGCTGAAGAACTTTCGACGATAAATCTCATTGCTACGTACTCCCTGGGGAAGGCATAGAAGTCTAAAGTTACCCTGTTCTAGGAAGTATCGTGGAAGTGTAATGGTTTTGCTTTTGATGAAAAATGGAAGAATAGATGCTTCAAAAGTCCAAAAAGAAAAAGTTAGGACAACTCAAAAGTGGAGGAGCAGATGGGACAAAGGTCAAAAAGTCAAAATAAGATAAGAAGCCCTCCACAAGTGGAAGACCGGATGGAATAAAAGTCAAAATAATATAAGAAACTGCAGGAGGGACGTGGCTGTTGATTGTTTTGGTTTTTTTCACTTGTCCATCTTATGTTTAACAAGATTTGCCCACTTTCTTATTATATTTGTGGGAGGCAGAACGGCAAATTTAGAGAAGCAGACCGATTTGGTTTTGCGGAAACTATTCTTCCACCTCATAAATTCATATTTTA